>NW_027210725.1:232500-247500 GCF_029030835.1 Brachyistius frenatus
CATGAGAGATTCCTGAGGAGCCTCCAGGGTGACTTCCACAGATGGAGGGAGGATTCCTCCATCCTGCAGCCGACGCCACGGCAACGCCACGCAGAGACAAATGTGAAAGCAGGACGTTCGTCTCAGGGAGGAAAACTACCATCGGACTCCTGATCCACCAGAACTGACACACGGAGACCCCGCTCTCCGACAGAAGAGTGGCGTTTGATGCATCGATCACTAAGTTCAGAGAGTTCCTGAATGCAGCACGGTGATGCAGCAGGATCAACAACCTTCATCAGGAAGTATTCAGAGTCTCCTGATCAACACGCTAACGTGACCGCTGGTACGTGAACATCTGTGATGTCATCACGGACCTGAAACTGGAGCAGAGAAACTTCAGAGTGTTCCTGAGCCCAAGCAGTGATTTCCACAACAGAATCGTGGTGTTTTTATAGCGGGCCATGGCTCCATGATATCGTTTTGACTTGAACGTCTGTATTATTTTGTGTCTTCTTGTAACAGCAGGACTCCAGCTGCTCGGACCAGCTGTGTCCAGTTTGAGATCTCCTCGGCCAAAACGAGTCAGAGCTCCTGACGACCGGAAAGCTGAAGCAGATCGGCCGCTTCTGTTTTTTTGAGCTGGAGAATGTTGGATTAGTGAGCGCGCTCCGAGTTCATGGCCGGCGTCCGCCAGCATCTGCTCTCAGGAAGTGACCTTAGACGTGACGCCGCCGGCCGCTCGGCCTGAATCTGCGTTGTGGGAATCGATAACGTATCGCATTAATATTCTGCTGTCCAACAAACCTGCAGCCCGAAGCAGGAAGCCGAGAGAACACTAACAAACTCAATAAAGAAACTCAAAATGGTGTCCAAGAGACTTTGTTTTTTGCCTGCATATTTTTACATTTAGAGGAACTGTCCCTTTAACAGCAGCAGAACTGTGTGAGCAGCTCCTGGCTGCAGTGCATCATGGGTAATCAGACAGACATCACTGGAACACTGTGATACTGAATGAAAGTTAAAATCAGACAGATTCTCAGGCAGCTTCTGCACCTTGTTCTCTCCTGGTACCAAACCCACTTCCTCTGGATGAACATCAGAGATAACAACGTCTCCAGAAAGTGAGTCACACAGGTTCTAAAAATATTTGGTTCCTGTCAGAGTTCAGATGTAAGTGTTAGAGGATCCTGTTGCTTTCCACCAGCTGCACTCACACCGCTACGTTCAGCTCAGTTTACTGCACACATGATGTTTCGCTGAAGTGTACAAGATGTAAAAGATGGAGACTGAAAGCAGCGACATCAAAAGTCTAAAACAATCTAACGTCCATAAATCAGGAAGTCAGTAAACGCCACGCAGCAGAGTTCTTCATCTGAGAGGAGTCAGGAAGTAGAGGTGGAGGACGGCACGTCGCAACCCGTCTCACAGGGAGACACACAGAGAGACACAGTTTGTGAACTGTGTCTCTCTGTGTGTCTCTGTGTGTCTCTGTGTGTCTCTGTGTCTCTCTGTGTGTCTCTCTCTGTGTCTGTGTGTCTCTCTGTGTCTCTGTGTGTCTCTCTGTGTCTGTGTGCCTGTGTGTCTCTCTGTGTCTCTCTCTGTCTCTCTCTGTGTCTGTGTGTCTCTCTCTGTGTCTCTCTGTGTCTCTGTGTGTCTCTCTCTGTGTGTCTCTGTCTGTGTCTCTGTCTCTCTCTGTGTCTCTGTGTGTCTCTCTGTGGATGTTTTTTGTTTCATTAAGGTGGTTCCACGTACTTACTAATTTAAATAAATACAAATAAATATTCATCGCTGAAATGTCAAACAGATACAAGACAAGAGGATATTGTGACCATGACCTTTGACCCTCAAAATCTGACCAGTTCATCTTTGGGACCAAGTGCATGTTTTCTTCCAAATTTGAAGAAATTCTCTTGTGTGATTGTTGAGCTTCAGGAGGACGGACGGATGTATGGATCGGTTGTTATTGCTGCGTTACTGTCGTCCATGTCAGATCGTCTTGTTGGCATTTTAACAGCTGACTGAAATCGGAGGTTTTAATGCCCCCGTTGGCTGCGAGGATCAGCTGACTGAAAACACCAACGTTCGTCAGGTTTGTCCTCTTCGTGGACGGCTCGGTCTACATGCTGGGCCTTTGGTAGTAATTTGCTTTAAATAAATCTTTTTATTTCTGGCTTCTCCTCACTAAGCGCCGCTCTCTGTGGAAACCCGGCGGTTTCAACGCCGAGCAGATGTTCCCGTTCCCTCGGTGTCTGTCGCTTCCTTCCCCTTTAATACCGCACCAATAATGAGCTCCACTGCTCGAGCAAGACAATCACTCCCCTTATTGTCAGGGGTAAACAATTCTTTGAGGATTACGGCCCGACTACACGTCACGTCCCAGCGGTTCACTTGTAAAAGGCTTATTGGAGTCACAAAAAAATAAAAGAAAGTGAAATCCCTGACACAGTTGGCAACCGCGCCGAAGTAATTAGACACCGCTAAGCAGTTTACTGAAGATGCCGACACAAAGACAGGAAATTATGACTTTACCAACTGTGTCAGGGAGAGCTGGGTGGAGGAGGAGGAGGAGGAGGAGGAGGAGGAGAAACAAAAAGGGTTTATTGGCTTCAAAATCATGGAACATACTAACTACATGCTGTTTCCTGCCATCGACGCAGCAGCGCTCTACGGGAGGCGGCGCCAGGCCGGGACTAACGAGCGGAGGGATGGTGGTGCTTTCCCAGCGGGTGGAGCAGAACGACTTTAACCCTGTAGAGAGTCGCACAACAAATAATTATCTAAAACGTCTCATATTTTGTTTGCTTTGGAACGTTTTACAAAATGTATTAAGAACAAGTTTTGAATCAGGCAATTACACTAATTTACTGACCACAGTCAAGTTTAATTTAAAAAGACAAACGATCGTTGGGTTTGGAACATGCAAGTTAAATTGGTTTTGTTTTGTTCCAAACAGGAAGTGGAATGACGGGTAATGGCTTGTTGGCACACTGGGCTTTTTCTTTTACTTTAAAATAAGGTACAAAATATCAATTAATTATTGTTAATCAATTAGTAACAATATAAATGTTACTCTTACCGAAACTTTTTCTAAGCGAGCAGAGATTTCCCGCTCGCTCAGATAATCCACCAGGGGGCAGAAGACATGGCAGATTGTATACAAGTTTTTTAGGAAAGTATTGATCATATTGATGATTTATCAAATATGGTACAGATGGTGTTTGAGGGTTAAATATTTCTAAAACTACTGAAAGGCTTCCCCTCATTTTTTTTACATTCCTGCTCCCCAGAAGATTGGTAATAAACTCTTCCTCCAGCGCCACCTGCAGGTGGACCCGTTTGGGTTTCATCTTGACTACTGGATGAATTGTCATTAAATGTGGTTGTTTTCACTTTCCCTCCATTTCCTTTGTGCATTGCATTGTGGGAGAACAGCGATCGATTCAGCTGTGTTTTCCTGAACGCGCTGACTGATTTCACTTTGTCGTATTTCCAGAGTGAAAACTTTGTGAGCTCAGACCCTGCTGAGAGCTCTGTGGTCTGGATTTGTCCTCGTCTTTATTTCCTGGCTGTTTACGAGCTCCTTCC
The DNA here is from genome assembly GCF_029030835.1 of Brachyistius frenatus. NCBI lineage: Eukaryota > Metazoa > Chordata > Actinopteri > Embiotocidae > Brachyistius > Brachyistius frenatus. The sequence continues at coordinate 236,068 of NW_027210725.1, forward strand.
TCAAAACCAGACAGAAAAAAATCACCTGTGTGACTCTGAAAACATCGTATTTAATGCGGCGCTGCGGCTCTGTCGCTCTGATTAGCTGCGATGGTTGATGGTGGCTGCCTGGTTCGGTGCTCAGGGGGAACCGAAGGGTTCACCAGGAATGATGGACTCTGGTTGGAGGCAGGCGGCTGGAGAGCACTAACAGTCGGTCCGGAGACGAGACGAATGACCTGATTCATACATAAAAACTAATCAGAACAAAAAGGAAACTGAAATAAAACTGATCAACATCTGAACAGAAAAAAGTATTAAAAGTATATTTATGAAGCCACCGAATCTGCAGACGTTGTTCTATAAACTTAAAGGCAAAGATCACAAACGGCGGAAATTCACACAGGTGGATCAATAAGTTCAGAAACATCCAATTTTTCGTCACATTTTTGGGGAACAGAAAGTCTTTAACAAGCTTGCTCACAGCCGAAAGTTCCTGAGCCCATGCAGTGATTTCCACTTCAGAAAAAAGGCTGTTTTTTCGTGTCAAATTCTGTAAATGGTCAACAGAGACACTTGAAATGCTTCAGAAAGTCTACGGCGATGAAGCGATGAGCCGGCGAGGTATTCTGAGTGACATTCACGTTTCAAGAGGGGCGGCGCTTCACTCTGACACGTCTTCTATCCGCGGTATGAGCAGTAAACGAGGGCCGCTTGGATTTGTGGGATCATACATGTGCAGCAGGAACATACGAAGTCGCGGAGGGGCTCCTCAGAGCTGCCAACACCATGATCCCACTTTAATCCTGACTATGTAGGAGGGATTTTAAAACCTGACCCCGGATCACCATTCACCTGACACCTGCGCTTTTACACTAATACCCATAATTCCCAGCACCTGCAGTGACACGGAGTCGCTCTCGGGATAATTAGCTTTTAATGCAACATTTAGACGGTTGTTTTATGCATGGCATTCAGCTCAGCTCTTCATTGTGTCGCTGAGGATGAACCTCTGAACCCCGACTCATCTGCTCAGGTGTGTGAAGGGAAGTTGCATCCTGCAGATCTCAGCATGAAGCTGGAACACATTTCACTTTAGAGGCATTTTAAATTACTTTTACTTCAGGATGTTTTTCACCGCTGATTTGATTCGTTTAGCTCACGAACATATTGTGGAGATTTCTTTCATTTGTGTTCATCAATTTTCTTAGAGGGACTGAACAACCACTTCATGTATGATCACAACATTTAACACGCTGTACCGGCCAGTTTCATCACCTCCCACAAACCGTCTTCAGTTTTTGCCTTTAAAACTATATTTTGAAACAAAGTCCCTCGACATAAAGCAGACCGACGGACGATGGAGGACCAGTCAGTGTTTATACTGTGTAATATTTCAGATTGGATTTTGAATTAATAAAATAACCTAAATAAAAATAAAGTGGATTTTTCATGGTGGTTAAACCAGCCTCACGCTAATCTAAACCTAAACGTAAAACCGTCACCCTGAAATTGTATTTTTGTGTTTTGTCTTTAAAAGAATGATTCCAGACAGCATGAGTAACACACTCTCACACACACACACACACACACACACACACACACACACACACACACACACACACACACACACACACACACACTACACTACTTTGATGCAATCAGGTTAATGATGATAATCCTATGTTTCAGTGAAATCGCTCAGATGGCCATGTGACCTCGAGCTTTAACCATCGGGCTGTATAGATATGTCATCAGAGCGCAAAGCATTATTATTATTATCATTCCCATCAGTGTATATACAGGGAGATCCTGTCGGAGTGAAATCTGATTTAAAAACAAGCATCTAATATCCAGATTGAAGATGCGGTAAAAAAAAAAAACAGGGACAATCTGTTTTCAAAACATCAAATCAACTGAGACCGAAAAGCAAATCTACGTCCAACCGAGACCCGAGTGTGTCAACAGGAAACACAATTTTATTAATTCTCAGTAAATAACCTTCTTTTTGAGGAGTTTTCATGACGGAGGGGCGATCAATAAGCTTCTGTTGAACGTGTTTCTCTGCTCAAGTTTCAGGTCCATGTGGAAATCACTGCATGGGCTCAGGAACACTTGGCTACACAATCTCTAGTGGCAATCTGTGGTATTAAAGCTTCAGTCGTCAGCTTCATTTTTCAGACCCAGAAGCTACGAACACTTTCATTTACAGCCCAGCACCTGTAACCATGGTAACAGTAAACAAACATGGAGTCAGCTGCAGTTTCAAAATGCTCAGACGATGTGAGAATTAAAAACAGAAATGAGCCTTAACTGTTTTTATTCTGGCTGAAACTTCTTTAACGTGAAGCGGTGGACGCTCGCTGCAGCTCGAGGTCCCTGCTGGACTCAGGTCACATGACCAGAGTCTGAACGTCGCCGGCGGCTCCGAGTTTGTTTCCCGTGTTTCTGTTGCGTTAGCGTGCAGCTCGCTGCAGTATTATTTGTGCTCGTCCATGCGTGCGGGGAGTTTCTGTGTCTCTCTCTGCACTGCTGGAGCCTCTTGTAAAGACATATGAAATTAATTTCAGGCCTCGATGAATCCGATGACTTCTCCAGCTGGGATGTGCGTCGGTGTGCTGGAGGTTCTAGAAGCGAGCTGATGGATACGGATCTAACGAGCCGCCTGCAGCCCGACAAAGCAGGAAAGTCCAGAGTCGCCACAACAGAGGACGAAAACGATGTCACATCATCTGATATCACAACCTTCATCGACGTCTTCGTCACAGCTGACGGGCAGCAGCGACAGAAGTCTGTTTTATTTCAACTTAAAATATGTTTTTATTTCAAGTCACTTAGGAAGAAATGAACGAGATCTTCTGACATCAAATATGTTTTTAAAAAACAAAACTGCGACCAAATTAAGTTGATTTAAAATTTTCTTTTGGATGTTATGAGGAAATGATTTGAACATTAATACTGAAGGTCCCAGACAGATGCTTTCTGACTGCAGACCGATGAATCAGTCGGATGGTTCTGGTGAAGGAAAGAAAACAGAGGGCTCCGTTTTCACTGAGCGACTCAGACGTCAGTTTTCTGTCCACGATATTTAAACAAATGATTTTGCAGGTTTTTTTGTGATTATTGTGACAACAAAGTTTGATTTTGCAGCTGATTTTCTCATAAATATCGATGTGATTTTAAGTGAGTTTTTTGCAGAAAATTACAGGAATTCTAAAACAAATTGCAAGTCGAGGGAAATGTTTTTTTTATTCAATCCAAAGTACTACGTGATAAAAGATTGAGTCTGTGCTGACTTCCTGTGATAAGAATCCGGCTGCACATCACAGAAATATTTGACTTGTAATTTGGAGGAAACGGAGCTGCTGAAGAACAGAAAGATGGAGGCGGAGGGACTCCTGAGAGGAGAAAACTTTCAAACACAAAGGTGAAGTGATGATTTGTGTGTCAGGTCCGGACTCGTAAGGGAAGAGATGAGTCGGCTTTGTAGTGGAGGGACCGAAGCAGGAGGTCAGGAGGAGGAGGGAGGAGAGGGATGAAAGGGAGGCAGAGAGAGAGACAGCGGATCTCCTGGTCCACTCGGCTGCAGACCTCCGGGGTTCCCGTCCGACAGAACATCTGATCTGTGGACTGTGACGAGATGAAAGAAGAGCCGGAGTCTTATCGGGAAGTCGATGAGATACAACAGAAACAGCAGCGATAGGAATCTGATAAATCCTCCAGACACAGACAGAGAAACAGAATTAGTGGCGAAGTGATGGAGTCACAGAAATCCTGAGAGACGCTCAGCTCTGTTTCTGAGGACCAATCACAGGACCTCTGACCTATTTAATGCTTTATCATAAACAAACTTATGTACTTTGTGACCTGCCGAGTACTGCGATGACATATTGTCAAATATATTCATTATATTTTGAAGTCACTTTTATGACCGCGAAACAGACGGACCCACACCGGACTTAAAAATCAGAAATGATCAATTCATGAATGTATTTAATGAAATAATGATATGTGGCGTCCGGATATCGATATATGTCCGTGCAAAACATCGCAGTGCTCTCGACTTGTTTTCCAAACCTCGATGTTATTGAACAATCACACCAAGAACTGTGTTTTTATTGTTGTTTTGTGTGTTTGTGGTCGTTTGTCTCGGTGGTTGTTGTTTTGTATAAAGCGACAGGTTGCCGCCTTGTGTCTCTAAATGTTTCCGAGCATGTTTCTTTGTTTAAAGAGGTTTTTAACGGTGAAACCGACGAGGCGTTTACGGGACGATCTCTGTGATTTGAGCAGCAGCTGGACTTCTTCTAATTACGCACCATGTAATTAAATTCCCTCCTGTTCTTGTTCAGTGATTAGCAGCAACCAGATTATTAATTTGTTCCTTAAACTCAGTTATTATTATGTCTTTTTCTTTCTATTTCCTGATTGTGAAGGTTCTAATAGAGACGGTATGTCGTCTCCGGTTTTGTGACTCTAAAGGTCTCGTCCTTAAAATGAAAGACGCTCAGACTGAAGAGACGACAATGACAGACGGACAATGGCTCGCTCTGCTGCTCATTAAGAGATTGTAAAGTAAATGTGGAGGAATAAAAGGAGGCAGAGACGGCCGAGGGAGCAGTAGGTGTATAAAACCCTGAAAAAGACATGCAGATACACGGAGACCAAGAATGGTGAGAAATAAAGGCAAAGAAAAAGAGAATAAAACAGGATGAGGGAGGATGAGGAGGGCAGGCTGGACGTTAAGGCCACAACATGAAGAGCTCAGCCTGCTGCCTCCTTTCACCGGGCAGATGATCCAGTAAATCCTTCTTCTGTTGCAGAAAAATCATTACCGCCGGGAGACATGGCCGCGACCCCTCTAACAAGCTCCCAGTGACGGAGAGACGCATGAAAAGACGACTTTAGAGGCAGCAGACGATGTTTCAGAGGAAAAGAGAAAAACAATCCTGCACTCGAAGTGTTTGTGTAGAAACCAGAGCAGCCGGCTGATTGGAAAGACGTACATTAATCAATAAGACGGAGGAACAGTTGAAATGCTCCTAATGGTGGATTCAATGAAACTGTTGGTTCTGCCGGTCGTTGAAGGCTCCTCCGGCTCGAGGACCTCTCCTGCTGTGAATGCACTTTATTAGGAGCTCTTCATCACACTGGTATCCAATCAGTGTCGGTTCAGTCAAAGAAAACGGACAGAAAAGTTCACTGATGACCTATTTTACAAAAAGGAAACTTTTCAAAGCTGAAAATCTGGATCGAGGTCCAAACAAACTTCTGTTGTCAACGTTGGATCCGGTTATTTTTGGTGTCACGTTGCAATTTTTTCGTCGTCTCTTACGTCCCATTTCGTTGTTACTTATCGATTATTATGTTGGAATTTCTACGAGCTGACCCAACTACGAGCTCAGTGCTCGAGACTAGACACACCAGAGGAACACCTGTAACCATGGTAACTGTACACAAAAATGGAGACGGCCACAGCTTCAAAATGATTAGGTATAAACATTAAAAACACAAAAATGAGACAGAGATCTTTTCAGTTTGTTCAACGACTAAAACAATAATCTAAAACTAAAATTATTTTTTTTAATCAATATCAGGTGATATATACCAATCATGTGGCAGCAGCTCAGTCCATAGATAAAATGCGGGTCGTCCTGTCCTCAGATGGAGATAAATGAGGAGGTGGTGCCTCGGCCGTGATGATGCTCTGCTGTATTAGATGTTGATTTTAACTGCTACTGATCAGCATTAGGAGCAATTATGTCATTAACATCTTAATTAGGCGAAAAAATACATCTCCTAAGAGATGTCTGGTGATTCTGACGCTAAAATGATTTCTTTGAATTTTCCTGTATTTTTTATTCTAATGAACTAAACAGAATTTTTTTTTTTTATCCATTTCAATAATATCACAGAAAAAACATGCAAATTTATCTGCAACGCTGCCGTCACAGTACCACTGATATGACATACTTGGGGCTTGTTTTCTAATCCAGGCTCCAGAAAGCAAACCTTGTGAAAGACACGAACAAGTAGAAACAAATCAGTGACTGGTCTTCAGACTTCTGTATAAACGGGTGCAGCTGAATAATCTTCTTGCCTCATTTCAAACATAGTAATTTAACATTTTCATGTGAATATTGATTCTGTTTGCAGCTGCTGTCCTCCTCACCGTGAAAAACAGAAGAAAACAACCAGCGTGGGAATAATTTCAGCTTTCTGTTCATTTTGAATTATCATTTGTGAGCCGGCAGTGGACATCTCCGCGTGCTGGTTACTGAGCTGAACAGTAGAGGCGTTAGATATGCAGCGACTCCGACCGTCCCGCCTCGGTCATGGACAGTTTATCGACTCTGCGCCGCTGACGGCGACTTCCCAAGGCTCATGTGAGTCAATGTATTGACGTGAAGCGGGTCCTGTGCGGGGGTGAAGAGAAGACTGACGGCCCGACTTGAAGGTCAGCGCTCACATCGGAGCCATCGCTCACTGAAGTCCAGTAATTGGAGCCTTTGGCAGGAGACTTCTTATTCTTCTGCGAACTTATTTCCAATAAAGAAATTTTGCACGAATCTTTTGTTCAACGTCTGATGAGAAAATGTAACTGTGGCGATGCACAGGTCTAAAAACCGAGACCCAGAGTCAGTGGACTGAACTCGGCCTCTTGGACCGGAACCCGACCGGCGCTGCTGAATCTGAGACCAACATGAAGCTCAGGTGATATTTGAATTATTTCCTTCTGAAAAACAAACTCACGGCCGATTTCGACACATAAAATAAGTGACGTGATGAACTTGACAGCAGCACGTCACCAAACTTTGGAATACCAACCGAGATCATAGACGGTGTAGAAACATGTTCGTAGTCTCCGGGTCTGAAAAGTCTAACCGATGCAGAAGTGTCTTAAAGCGTAATACCACTGAGGGCCACTAGGGGCTGTCTCCATAGACAACAAGTCATCATGGTGTCATTAGATAAATTCTCTCCTTCTGATCAGTGTTCATTACATATTAGGACTCAAACACACATATGTTTGGGGGCGGGGCTGTTTGATTGACAGGTCTGGGGATTAGTCAGGTTTCCGGTATAGGCGGGCAGGTCATAGAGCCTATAGAATCAGCACAGTTTAGATTATGTTACGTTAGTCACACATTCGGGATCTGACCACACGTAGAAGATGGGCACAGTTTCTATGGTGTCACTTCACAAGAATGGGAGGGACATGAGGTCACAGTGACCTTTGACCTCCAAAATCATATCAGTTCATCCTTAAGTCCAAGATAACTTTGGTGCCAACTTCAAAGAAACTCCCTCGAGGCGTTCTTGAGATATCATGTTATGAAGCCTGGACAAGCAGAAATCATTTTGACTCCGTTTGGCTTGCCAAGATATGAAAGGAGCAAAATATCCAGTAGATTGGATGAAAATACAAACTTCTACCAAACAGAGAGAAATAAAACGACGCTGCTGCAGAGATCACAGCGATCATCAGTCCAGCTGCAGAACATGCACACGATCAATAACCACATCAATACGCCACATTATCACCAGGCAACGACTTGATGTGCGTTAGTTACGGATGATGAGCGTTAGTTACGGATGATGTTAGTTACGGATGATGAGCGTTAGTTACGGATGATGTTAGTTACGGATGATGAGTGTTAGTTACAGATGATGAGTGTTAGTTACGGATGATGAGCGTTAGTTACGGATGATGAGTGTTAGTTACAGATGATGAGTGTTAGTTACGGATGATGAGCGTTAGTTACGGATGATGAGCGTTAGTTACGGATGATGAGCGTTAGTTACGGATGATGAGCGCTAGTTACGGATGATGAGCGTTAGTTACGGATGATGAGCGTTAGTTACGGATGATGTTAGTTACGGACGATGAGCGTTAGTTACGGACGATGAGCGTTAGTTACGGATGATGAGCGTTACTTACGGATGATGTTAGTTAGTTACGGATGATGAGCGTTAGTTACGGATGATGAACGTTAGTTACGGATGATGAGCGTTAGTTACGGATGATGAGCGTTAGTTACGGATGATGTTAGTTACGGATGATGAGCGTTAGTTACAGATGATGAGCGTTAGTTACGGATGATGAGCGTTAGTTACGGATGATGAGCGTTAGTTACGGATGATGTGCGTTAGTTACGGATGATGTTAGTTACGGATGATGAGCGTTAGTTGCGGATGATGAGCGTTAGTTACGGATAATGTTAGTTACGGATGATGAGCGTTAGTTACGGATGATGAGCGTTAGTTACGGATGATGAACGTTAGTTACGGATGATGAGTGTTAGTTACAGATGATGAGCGTTAGTTACGGATGATGAGCGTTAGTTACGGATAATGTTAGTTACGGATGATGAGCGTTAGTTACGGATGATGAACGTTAGTTACGGATGATGAGCGTTAGTTACGGATGATGAACGTTAGTTACGGATGATGAGTGTTAGTTACAGATGATGAGCGTTAGTTACGGATGATGAGTGTTAGTTACAGATGATGAGCGTTAGTTACGGATGATGAGCGTTAGTTACGGATGATGAGCGTTAGTTACGGATAATGTTAGTTACGGATGATGAGCGTTAGTTACGGATGATGAACGTTAGTTACGGATGATGAGCGTTAGTTACGGATGATGAGCGTTAGTTACGGATGATGAGCGTTAGTTACGGATGATGAACGTTTGTTACGGATGATGAACGTTAGTTACGGATGATGAGCGTTAGTTACGGATGATGAACGTTTGTTACGGATGATGAACGTTAGTTACGGATGATGAACGTTAGTTACGGATGATGAACGTTAGTTACGGATGATGTTAGTTACGGATGATGAACGTTAGTTACGGATGATGTTAGTTACGGATGATGAGCGTTAGTTACGGATGATGAGCGTTAGTTACGGATGATGAACGTTAGTTACAGATGATGAGCGTTAGTTACGGATGATGAACGTTAGTTACGGATGATGAGCGTTAGTTACGGATGATGAACGTTAGTTACGGATGATGAACGTTAGTTACGGATGATGTTAGTTACGGATGATGAACGTTAGTTACGGATGATGTTAGTTACGGATGATGAACGTTAGTTACGGATGATGAGCGTTAGTTACGGATGATGAACGTTAGTTACAGATGATGAGCATTAGTTACGGATGATGAACGTTAGTTACGGATGATGAGCGTTAGTTACGGATAATGTTAGTTACGGATGATGAACGTTAGTTACGGATGATGAGCGTTAGTTACGGATGATGAGCGTTAGTTACGGATGATGAGCGTTAGTTACGGATGATGAACGTTTGTTACGGATGATGAACGTTAGTTACGGATGATGAGCGTTAGTTACGGATGATGAACGTTAGTTACGGATGATGAGCGTTAGTTAAGGATGATGAACGTTAGTTACGGATGATGAACGTTAGTTACGGATGATGAGCGTTAGTTACGGATGATGAACGTTAGTTACGGAGGATGAGCGTTAGTTACGGATGATGAACGTTAGTTACGGATGATGAACGTTAGTTACGGATGATGAGCGTTAGTTACGGATGATGAACGTTAGTTACGGATGATGAGCGTTAGTTACGGATGATGAACGTTAGTTACGGATGATGTTAGTTACGGATGATGAACGTTAGTTACGGATGATGAACGTTAGTTACGGATGATGTTAGTTACGGATGATGAACGTTAGTTACGGATGATGAACGTTAGTTACGGATGATGTTAGTTACGGATGATGAACGTTAGTTACGGATGATGTTAGTTACGGATGATGAACGTTAGTTACGGATGATGAACGTTAGTTACGGATGATGAGCGTTAGTTACGGATGATGAACGTTAGTTACGGATGATGTTAGTTACGGATGATGAACGTTAGTTACGGATGATGAACGTTAGTTACGGATGATGAGCGTTAGTTACGGATGATGAACGTTAGTTACGGATGATGTTAGTTACGGATGATGAACGTTAGTTACGGATGATGAACGTTAGTTACGGAGTTACGGATGATGCGTTAGTTACGGATGATGAACGTTAGTTACGGATGATGAGCGTTAGTTACGGATGATGAACGTTAGTTACGGATGATGAGTTACGGATGATGAAGTTTACGGATGATGAGCGTTAGTTACGGATGATGAACGTTAGTTACGGATGATGAACGTTAGTTACGGATGATGAGCGTTAGTTATGGATGATGAACGTTAGTTACGGATGATGAACGTTAGTTACGGATGATGAGCGTTAGTTACGGATGATGAACGTTAGTTACGGATGATGAACGTTAGTTACGGATGATGAACGTTAGTTACGGATGATGAGCGTTAGTTACGGATGATGAACGTTAGTTACGGATGATGAACGTTAGTTACGGATGATGAGCGTTAGTTACGGATGATGAACGTTAGTTACGGATGATGAACGTTAGTTACGGATGATGAGCGTTAGTTATGGATGATGAACGTTAGTTATGGATGATGAGCGTTAGTTACGGATGATGAACGTTAGTTACGGATGATGAGCGTTAGTTACGGATGATGAGCGTTAGTTACGGATGATGAGCGTTAGTTACGGATGATGAACGTTAGTTACGGATGATGAGCGTTAGTTACGGATGATGAGCGTTAGTTACGGATGATGAACGTTAGTTACGGATGATGAACGTTAGTTACGGATGATGAACGTTAGTTACGGATGATGGAAGAAGCAGACCTGCCCCCTGGTGGTGCTTTCAGAAATAACTTTTTACATGTTAATCTTCATCCTGTTGCCGTGTCAACACACACGAAACCTCAGAACTGACAAAACGCTTTCTCTTAATGGAAACTAGTTCCTGTTGGAGCTTTCAGAGACCAAAACTTCAACTGTAAGCGATTAATAGATCAGACTTTAATACAGCCGCTGGTTTTACTGGGTTGATTTTTGATATGCAATAGAATTATTTTGTGAAGAGGTTTATTGTTTTAGGAGACTTCAGAGCAGCTGAAGGTTTGATCAGTTTTATACTTTATTTTCTAAAACTATTCCAGTTGGTTTTATTTGATATTATTTCATTTCTGTCTTTTGGTTTTGTTCTTTTTGTTTGTTCACGTCCAGAGAAGTGTTTTCAGTTTGTTATTTATGACCAATCATCACATGTCTGTATTTTTAGGCTGAAAAGCGGAACATGAAATATATTTGTTTATTATGGAATGTTTGGACATGTTTTATCAAAACAAAATGCAAACACAGAAACCCTTTTACTGTTCGGGAATAAACAGCTTCAAAACATATCATTGAAAAATGCTGTTGAATAAACTCCATTAAATCAAAACAAGTCAGCTGTGACCGACCACAGATACATCCCATCATGACCACCAGCTCTCACTCACATCACTTCATCCAGGTTCCTCTTCCTCTTTCAAATCCTCCTACTCCTCCTGTTCCTCCTCCTGT
>NW_027210725.1:255000-257500 GCF_029030835.1 Brachyistius frenatus
AATTTGAATATATCAAATATAAAACAATTTAATCTTTCATGTCATAATTTCAATTAGCGAGTACAATTTTTGAATGTTCTTGATTTTGTTCTTGTTCTTGTTCTGATAGAAACAATCTTCCATTAAACTGAAAGGTTTTGACTTGACCTTCAGTTGTTCGGCTAAATGCCTGAAAAAGTAAAAGTCCGGTTTAATGAATAAAAAAGTGAAAGTGTGAGGTGTGCAGAACAAACGTGACATTTCAGCTGCTGCTCTGGATCTGTGCCGCCGCAGCTGAAAACACTTTTTTATGATGAATAATAAAAGCAAGCAAAACGCTAATTGTCGGCGAGCGCCGGGCAGCTGTTCCTATTTCATTTGGCTCCAGCTTTCATTTCAGTTTAAAGAAGTTTACTTATCGGTTTTTATGGGGGAATAAAATGCTTGTTAAACTGCTTTCTATTTTAATACAGCTTCTTTCACCAAGTTTAACAATCATCTACATAAATATCCCAGGAAGGATTTTTATTAGCTTTTTATCCACCTTGTGGGTCATTAAAAGTCGGTGGAGCCTCGTTGTGTAACGTCGCCTGTTTTAGTTGAATGAGGGAAAATCCACTTTTCTTCCTTCTTACCTTTCAGAGTTGATTTCATTCAGGACGTCTGTGAAAGGAAGAAGGAGCATCGTGTTTCAGCCCGGAGAGGATGCAGAGCTTCAGAGGAGCTGCAGAGGAGCTGCAGAGCTTCAGAGGAGCTTCAGAGGAGCTGCAGAGGAGCTGCAGAGGAGCTGCAGAGGAGCTGCAGAGCTTCAGAGGACGCAGAGCTTCCTTCACCTTCACGTTTTCCTGACAAACAAACAAACTCTGAGACAAGTGAGCGTTGTAAATGTGATGAAGTGTTCCTTGGAGCTGGTCACTTGGTCGTCCGTCTCCCTGTTTGTTGGATCTGTTTCATGGAGAGGAACAGAACACTTGTTGAATAGAAATCATGCTAAAGGACCGACGTGATGAGGTGACCTGAACAGGAGCCTCCAGGTTCCATCTGACTGTTGGTGGTTCTGTCATCGTCCTGCTTCACTCCAACAGGTGCCACCATGTCTGCTGCTTCCTTACTTCAGCTGTTTCACCTGCTGGTTGAGTTCATCATTCATTCATTCATTCATTCATCATTTCAACTCTTTGCTAACTATTTCTAACGGTTTGACTTTAGTTAATTATCAGTTTCTAACTTCTCAACTTGAGCTTTTCACCTGTTTCTAACCAGCAGAAACTTTCATCACAGCTTCTGTTTCTTACTTCATGTTGAGCTCATGACTCCAACTACTGATCTATTATTGTAGATAAACATGTCAACTCTTTGTTCACCATATTTCCTATTTCACTAGCCAGCTAGTTTTCATGCCCTCTTCAGTGTGGTTGAATGAGTGGAGATGTTTGGATCCATCCAGAACCCTGGAAGTTAAAGACCTGCAGTCTGAACATCTGATGAAGAGCGAACAGGCTCCGCCCCCTCAGGAACCTGCAGCCCGTCATTTGTTGGATATTTTCACACCATGTTGAACTTCCTCTGCAGCGAAGCAGAAAGGAGTTCAATTCCAGCTCGTCTGCCTCCGTCCAGGAAGTCACGGAGAACAGCTCTGAAGCAGAACGAGGAAAAGGAGGAATATTTACGTTTCAACATTGTTCGAAAATAAACAAAAATAATGAAAAATAAAAAGATAAAGCCTAAATAACTAGATAGAAAATGATCGAATACAAACAGGAACATTTCAATTTCTTAAACTTAAAAAGCCCAAAAAAGAAAAGAAAATTAAAGTAATTAAATAAATGCACATTTTATTTTTGAGGATAACAATAATAATAATTCAAAGAAAATATGAACAAAAATATTAAACGAAATTTAGAGAAAATTTTAAATAATTTTTCTTTTTAAAAATCAATACTTAAATCAACAAAAATGGAAGTAAAAATATAAAAAGGAAAGACAAGGTCAGAAAAGAATATGAAAAAAAACTAATTTAGAAAATGAAAATAAAAAAAAAATTGAGAAGCATAGAAATTAATATCTTAAAATAATTATTAAAAAGGAGAAAATCCGGTATTAAAATTCCACATTAAGACCTTTATGGGTAGAAAGCGTCTTTTCTCTCGTCTTCTCTGCAGTTATCAATAAAACATGGTTGCAGCTCCGCAGCGTGCCGACTGGCTCTTTCTGTTTCTGTTCCGTGTTCCTTAACGTGTTCCTTAACTTGTTCCTTAACGTGTTCCTTAACGTGTTCCTTAACGTGTTCCTTAACGTGTTCCTTTGTTCCGTGTGCTTCACGTGTTGTAATGTGATAATGTTGAGAATCAGATTCCTGCAGGATGATAAAAAAAACCTAATGTCCGTCACAGAAAAGTGAGAAATGGATCATCAATGGGCTGCAGTGACCCCCCACCCCTCACCCCCTCCACCCCACCACCCCACCACCCCCTCCAACCAGCTGCCTTTCTCTTTCTCTCAGGTTAAATAAAAGATGAGC
>NW_027210725.1:262500-400000 GCF_029030835.1 Brachyistius frenatus
TCTCTCTCAGGTTCACAGCTTCTTTAGAGGTGGAGGAGATAAACGGCTTCAGGTCCTATCAGTGTGCAGGGAGGGCGGGGGGGGTGTGGGGGGCTGACGTGTTGCTGTACGTCTGTATTTTTGTTTCACTGTCTCATGCGTCAGTAAGTAAAATCTCTCAGCGCTGAAGTACAACACCTTGGTCATGTTTTATTTGGCTGGTCGCCCTTCGATGCAGAATGACTGATACATGAGGGTGAACATGCATATCAACATCCCCGGTGACACACGGAGATTGTGGTGGAGATAAACATGCATGTGGTTATTTTTATTTATGAGTGAGACAGGAAATCCCACAGGACCGGAAACCCGTTTAGAGGCCGAGCCGGAGAGCCCGGTGTCGATTACCAGTTCCATTTCAGACTAATAGGAAAAAGGAGGCGGAGCTCTCACCTGAACATTATTCCTCATGTGAACACAGTAGACCGGATTAAGTTTTACATTTTTAACTCAATTATTTGTTTTTAATCAAAGTTAGTGTGAAATCTGAATGAAGTAATGCTGAAGTTAAAGAGTTGCAGGTCAGAAGCTCTGTCGCTCCCTGCTGGCTGGTTGTAGTATAGGTCATAAGCCCCGCCCCTCAATGTTAGTACACCTCAATGAAAACAAATTCTCAATCCGGTGTTGTCAACTAAACTACTTGGTGTTAAGCTCGGTTTTTATTTGTTTTTAAGTTGTTATTTGATGTTATATAAAGGGGGCGTGGCATCATGATTGACAGCAGCTGTTAGTGAAGTAGCTGCGGACGTACGCGAGGATGGGCGGGACTTTGAAACCGCGTCTCCGCCCCTCGATCAGATATTTAGGCTTCACTTTTGTACACGGTTAAGTTGTGGTTTTGTTTCTACGGTGGAACGTTTACATGAAACAGTCACGTGTTATTGTCCGATTTCAGTTACAACACCTTCTTGAAATTTTTCAAAATAAAAGACGAACCAGACAGACCTTTCAGTCAGTAGTTTATAACAGAATGAAAATATGTCAGTATTATGGAGGCATGTGACATTTAGAGTTTAAATAAAATCATAGTTATGTGAGGATTTTGTAGCTAGGATGGTTTAAAGTAATGCCAAGCTAACAGCTAACATTAGTTAGCTAGCTAATCCCCACTCCTGCACAGGTTTCAAATTAATATAATTCACTATACTGAAAGGCTAGCTAGCTTCTAAATTGAAAAGAAATTCAAGAAGTGTTGAGTTTGTATCAACAGTGTGATGCAGTAAGTTTAACTTTAACAGGGCAAACGGGAGCGGATAAAAAAAAAACGTGGATAAAAAAGGACACTAACGACATCGTTTAGTTTAAATCTCGTCTTTGATGTGCATCAGAAGGAGAAACACGAAATGATGCAGACGAACTGACCCAGAATCAGCTGATGCAGCAAACATTCAATTATCTGTATGAAGCTCAGTGTGTGTGTGTGTGTGTGTGGGGGGGGGGGGATAGGCGGGGGAGGGGGAGGGGAGGGGGCATTCAGGACAAACACACTGACTCATCTGTCAGTCTGCACGTATCACACTAGGGGCTATATTTAACAGGAACACACACCTGAACACACCTACACACACACACACACTGACTCATCCTGCCCCCCCCCCCCCCCCCCGCCCCCTGTCCTCCTGGAGAGCAGGAATAAAAAATTCAATTAAAATGCCACCGGTGTCGAGGATTCACACACATTCATTACTGCTGCAGTCTGTCAGGGAAGGACAGGACGGATGGACAGGGGAGGGGGGGGGGGGCTGATAATAGCTGAAGGAGGGGGAGGAGGGGGAGGAGGGGGGAGGGGCGAATTAAGAGGCCAAAGTCGCAACAGTGATAATGGAGCCTTTGATTGTGATGATAATTCAGTTATAATTATCGGAGACAATGTGCTGAGAACTGGCAGCATGAGTGTGTGTGTGTGTGTGTGTGTGTGTGTGTGTGTGTGTGTGTGTGTGTGTGTGTTTGTGCCACACCGGCCACCAACATTTAAAACAGAAGAGTCCACCTGTTGCCTTAATATGAACTTTGACCCAGTTAGGAAGCAGGAAGTAGATGCACGAGTTCAAAAATAAGAGAATAATGTCCTGCAGCTCGACGCAGCTCGACGCAGCTCGACGCAGCTCGTCGCAGCTCGACGCAGCTCGTCGCAGCTCGTCGCAGCTCGACGCAGCTCGTCGCAGCGATCGTCAGGAGACGTCTGATCTCAGCCTGCAGCCGTCACAACCGGCAGCTGATCAAATTCAAGTTTACATTTCAGGCTACTTTAAAAACTTTCCCTCCAAACATGAGGAATCCTTCCCGCCTCGTCGTTATCTAACAGCAGCGACCACATGTGCCCCCCCCCCCCCCCGACGTCGTGACTCCGTGACATCACGTCGGTTCAGATGCTGCTGACTCACTGAACACATGGACGCAACAACTTCTCTGGAGATGTGAAAGAAAAGTTCAACATGAAGGTTATTAGTTTATCTGCACCTCCTGAAAATATGAAAATAATACAGACAGAAATATTTAACTGTAGACGTGATACAGAATTTACAGCCGTTACATCTTCTCGTGTCTGACGCAGGAAACACGGAGAAAAAAACATCAAATCATCTAAAATAGAGCTTTTTCTAAATAACAGAAGACCCGGCTGCTGCTCGTCCTCCTGCAGCTGATGGACAGCAGGACGCTGATTGGACGTCAACTGAGAAAAGTTCCTGTTTCCCCTCAGTGAAAAACTAAATACTCAGAGGAAGGAGTGAGACTCATCATGGATGTGCAGCGACCACGCTGAGTCAGCAGGATGAAGCACGTCGGACCTGCAGATGAGGAAGAAGCTGCGTCGCCTCACGCAGACATCAGACAGGATGTTCCTGGGACATCCCGTCACTGGAAGTTCCCCGGAGACTTCGTGGACTGACTGCAGAGCTGCTGTCGGCGTCTGCTGGGATTCTATTGGACGACGGACCTCCTACCGCCTGCAACGTCCCACTTCAGGTTAAATGTTGTTCAGAGTGATGGATCGTACCTCTGCGCGCCCTTTAAGAGGAATAAATCGCTGCTAAACGCACAGCTGATCGGTGGAAGCTGCTCGAGCTGCTCCCACTCAGCTGACGACATTTCCAGAAAATCACTTCATTAATCTGTCAGAGAGAAAAGGAGGAAGACGAAACAGCTCGCCGTCCTCTGGAGGCTGCAGCCGGACCGGAAGCGCGACTCGTCCAACGTCTAGAATCAGTCAACGTGATGCTGACGGTCATCAAACAGCCGTCAGACGGAGGCGGCGTTTGGAAGTCATGGAACCGCTCTGAAAATACGTCCTGAGGAGGATCTGTGGCCCCGAAGCATCAAACCACCTCCTGAAAGACACGCAGGATTCCTGTTTGTGTTTCCTGTTTGTAACAAAGATCAGTTGACGAATCTTACGAAAATTCATACGAAAGAAAAACAGCTCCCAATAATTAAACAGACGGATTCCCGACGACGTCTCCGGGACAAAAACAGGCGAACGGGCAGGAAGAAACAAACAAACACAAATAAAACAAAAAACAAACAGAAGCACAAATAAAACAAAAAACAAACAGAAACAGAAAAACAAACAAACACAACAACAGACGAGCTGCAGGGAGGAACTGATGATTTCCGTCTGTATCTCGTGAATAAACGTCTGTTAGCAGAAGATTTTGAGCGGCGTTCACTGTCTGTGGTTTCTGTGATGGAAGACTTCTCAGCAGGATTTTTATTTATTTATAAGTTTCTGTTTGTCGTGTTTCAACCTGCTCCGGTTTGAAATCTGCACATTTACATCTTATCAATTAATGTGTGTTTTCCCCTCATAAATAATTAAACAGGAAGTAAATAGGAAGTGTTGTTTTCTGATACTAAAGTCTGACGTGTTCCAGCCGCAGCAGCAGATTTATTCTGTCTCCTCGTCTTTGTTTCCTCGTCGTCTGTCTCCATCAACCCGACAGGCTGTCGCTTCACTGTTTGTCCAAACGGCGCCTCGTTGCATCAGACGTGTCACCGATCGATGAGCCGATTGCAGCCGTCCGAGCCGAGGGAGCGTCTGAGGATCGAAGGGAGGAGGACTTACCTGCTACAACACGCTAACAAGGTCACGGTGAACATGTCAATCAATGAAACGACACCGAAACATGAACGTACACGGACAGTTCTCATACCACGAAATACAGGAAGTAAAGAGGGACATGCTACGGAGTCACGTCAAGGTCAGGAGTTATTTTAACTTGAAAAAAAGAAAACGTACTAGAACAACTAAAATGTGAAACTGAAAGTTCAAGTTTGGATGTTGAAAGATAGAAAAATTATTAAAATGTGTGTAGAGTATTTTTTTTTCAATTTAAATACAGATTTGATTCAATTCTTGAAAGTTTTTGGAATAAATTATTACAATTTTTCCTTTCCTTCTGGGTTTTTCAGAGACTGACGGCTGTTTATTTCTTAGAAAAGAGGAAGCTTAGTGCCAAGCACAAGTTGAGCACAGATAACGCTGAGGAGGAGAGCCGGAGGAGACAGGAAGTGAAGGCAGGACTCGGAACATACGGCGTGATGTATGTGTATAATTGTGTCAAAGAGCCTCAGAAAACACCTTTAAGAAGGAAGCAAGAGATGCAGCACAGGCAGAATAAAGAATGAGGAATATTTACAGGAGACGGAGGAAGTTGGAGATGTGTTTGTAGAACAGAGCACTGCCCTCTGTGGACGAACATCACGCACATTCAGCACAATCAAAGGCACGATTAGTCACAGGAAAACAGGCATGAACGAGCATCTGGGCCCAAATTGAAGGAGAGCTTTATGTGTTCGATGTGGGGCTCAGTCCAGAGAGGAGCGCTGCAGGAGGAAATAAACCGTGTGCAGCGGTTTATAATCACTAAACGACGTCCTTAAACTTGACATCTTCAGCTTCTCCTGAAACTACGTCTGTCAAAATACTAAGAATCAAGAAGATATGTCCCTTCAACCCTTCAATATCCTCCATTGGCGCTGTGTGAAGATACGTAAAGGCAGATAGCAAACGGCGTGAGAAACGAGCGTCACTGCAACACGCCACTGATCTGTGGTTTGGTGGAAAAGTGGCCTCCATAAAACATAAAAACCACCTGAAGGACTCAGACTGTAATAAACTGACCAGGACACCACCTGCAGTGAAGCACGGCGGCGGCGGTATCATGCTGCAGGGACCTGGAGGCGAAGTACAGAGTGAAACTTAAGGAACAACTCTGGTAAAAATATGCAAGATTACCAAAATAAAATGTCTAAACATCACAAAAACACTAAACAAGCACCAATTTACTTAAAACGTCCAAATAAACAAACGACCATAAAACCTCCATGTACACACAAAATAACCACAAAAAAGAGACATCAACCCTGAAAAGATGCAAACAACCACAACAAAATGCAGATTGAACCACAAAGAGACTGAAAACGAGGTTCCTGCTTCCAGTCTGAATCCACTGAGGTCGGCGGGGACCCGTCGCATCGAAATCCACGTTTTCATGCACAAACACCTTAAAACTGCACTTTATCCGCTGCAGCACCGACTCCTGCACACAAACACATGCAGCTCGTCTTTAATTGAACGAGTTCTGCAAACACAGCGAGAGTTAAAATAATCCTGCCCAGAGCTGCAGCTCCATGTTTACTGTGTATCACGCTGTGTAGCAGCCTCTGTAGGAGACCCGGGACACAGCTGTGTGTGTGTGTGTGTGTGTGTGTGTGTGTGTGTGTGTGTGTGTGTGTGTGTGTGTGTGTGTGTGTGTGTGTGTGTGTGTGTGTGTGTGTGTGTGTGTGTGTGTGTGTGTGTGTGTGTGTGTGTGTGTGTGTGTGTGTGTGTGTGTGTGTGTGTGTGTGTGTGTGTGTGTGTGTGTGTGTGTGTGTGTGTGTGTGTGTGTGTGTGTGTGTGTGTGTGTGTGTGTCTGTGTGTATGTGTCTGTGTGTGTGTGTGTGTGTGTGTTTGTGTGTGTGTGTGTGTGTGTGTGTGTGTGTGTGTGTGTGTGTGTGTGTGTGTGTGTGTGTGTGTCTGTGTGTATGTGTCTGTGTGTTTGTGTGTGTGTGTGTGTGTGTGTGTGTGTGTGTGTGTGTGTGTGTGTGTGTGTGTGTGTGTGTGTGTGTGTGTGTGTGTGTGTGTGTCTGTGTGTCTGTGTGTATGTGTCTGTGTGTTTGTGTGTGTGTGTTTGTGTGTGTGTTTGATGAGCCGGCACACCCCTCCTGAGCACCACATGATCAGCATCTGTTGCTATGCTACCACAGACACCCCAGTCAGACGATGGTGCACTGTGGGTTGAAGGCGAACGCTGCAGTGATGAAGAGGAGACTGTGTTCTCATGCAGCTTAAACCGGGTCAAAGAAACACAAACACAGAACCGGGAACTGAAACGGGTCAGAACGGAAAAAGAAAAGAAACATGATCTCTTATTCAGGAACATTAAAGGTGAAATTTGTGAGATTTAAATCCCATTTCTTTGTACCTTAGGGGGCAGTAGTGAGTCCATGTTGATGGGTTGAGTCCTTTTTTCAACATTTTAAACGAAACATCTGCAGATTGACCCTTTAAGTTGTATTTTTTGTCATTAAAGATGAATCATCTTCCAACAGCAGATAAACTGCTTCCATCTGTTTCTGCTGACCTCGTGGTTTTAATCATCGTCAGGTTAAAAAAGTTGTTCACCAATTTGAACGAGAACAAACTGCAGGTTTAAAAATGCCTTCGTGTTCACTCGTTCATTCAAACCCTGTCAGGAATAAACAGCACGAACCTCCGGCCCTCCTGAACCAACAAGATGTCGGAGGATTGTTTTGTGTTTGGATGAAAGTGAGTCTCAGAAATGATCTCCGGTCCCGTCGGACCCACCAGATAAATCCAGACCGTTGTTGCATACCAATCCAATCAGCAGGAGTTGGGCCCCATCCATCACACTCAGCGCTATCAGTCCAGTCATTAGCGGTGCTACTGAACCGTACCGCCGTTTCTGTGAACCCAAATGAGATGTCTGCGGTGCCGAACGCCGTATTGTTCCCTGCAGCTCTGTGATCTACGACTTTGTTTCCTGCTGGAGTTGTTTTGCCTCAAACGAGGGGATGTGGTGAGTTTACAGTCGGCGTCGCACCAAGCAGAGGCAGAGGGAGGATTTAAAGAGTGCAGCTGATCCAACTCTTCCAAAAGATTTTACTTTATTTTACTGCAGACGTCCTTCAAACTGAGGATTTGATTAATTATTCATTTTAAAGAGATTAATGCAGAAAACCAGCAGAGTGTCCAATATGAGGTTATGCCTTGAAAATGTCTTAAAGTGTAGTAGAAGTGAGGACCACTAGGGGCTGTCTCCATAGACTCCATGTGTAGTACCACTGAGGACCACTAGGGGCTGTCTCCATAGACTCCATGTGTAGTACCACTGAGGACCACTAGGGGCTGTCTCCATAGACTCCATGTGTAGTACCACTGAGGACCACTAGGGGCTGTCTCCATAGACTCCATGTGTAGTACCACTGAGGACCACTAGGAGCTGTCTCCATCAAGTTCAGTAAATATTTCCAGTCATAATGTCATTAGATAAACTCCTTCTGGAAATAATTAATCATTCATTACATATTAGGACTCTGACACAGATATGTTTTGGGGACTGGTGCTTCATTGATTGATGGGCGTGGTCTGCAGTGATTGACAGACTGGAGTCACATGCTAATGTTTGTTAGCTTGTTTAAATCTGTTTTCAGTTCAATGGTTTTATGTGTTGTTCTTCAGTTGATTGAATTAACGTCAACAGATTTTAACGTCTTTTTTTTTATGTTCGCATAATTATTTTGATTTTTTGCAGAGAAGATTAAAAGTGGAAAAATTTGGGGTGGAAAATGAAGAATTTTGTCTTTTGTCTCCTGCCTTCATCCATTTAGTTTTTTTCTGGCCTCAGATATGCGTCATAAACACATTCTCCTGATCTCAGTGATATTTATCCTCTTACAACAACCTGCTGTGTTTCCTCAGCAGCCTGCGAGTGCATTAGCCTTTATGCACACCGATCATGAGTGCATCCCGGGGGTCTCCACATTCACACTTCACACATTCGCCTCAGTTTCTTCTTCTTTTCGAGAACGAACTCACAACAACACAGAATAATTCGTGGCTCCTTTTAAAACGACAGAAACGGACACGTTTCATTTCACCTGCTCTCGCTGCACATTTCCTCTCCGTTCTACTCTCCTGGGTACAATTTCAATCTTCATAAAATCCAAATGTACTTTTTTTCCCTCCCAATTCCCCCAAATCATAAACCTTTTCTTTTCCTTCTAATTCACCTGATTGTGCCGCCCCCTCGGCGGACACCCGGAGGACACCGGCTCGTCGTCTGATGTTTTCTGTCACAGCCATCAGTCACGATCCGTTCAAAGTTTCTCACTTGATGTTCCACATGAATCATCCGTCCAGATGTTCCTCCGGCTGCTGAAACAAGCCGCCGGTATTGTAAACCTTAACGTACCGGCGCAGGCTATATTTACAGACAAATACATACAACACAAACCAAAGGAGAGCGTGCACCGAAAACACAAACTGGGATTTATGACAACAGAATGTGAGAATGCATTTATACATCTTTGTTTGTCTTTATAATCAAATGATATTTACATTCTTATTTAGTTTTAATATTTGGACCAATACTGGACCAATTTGATCTAAACTGCTGATGCTGGTTTACAGCTTTCATCACAGATGCTGGCTTTAGAACTGAGCTGATAACAAGCTGGATGGTCCCTCTCCTCTTTAACCTGGAGGATGCAGCGTCCATGATTTCCAAACAGAATCTCAGATTGTGATCCATCAGACCTCAGGACAGTTGTCCACTTCACCTCAGTCCATCTTCAATGATCTCGGTCCAGAGAAGGCGGCGGTGTTTCTGGATCATGTTTCTATCTGGTTTCTTCTTTGGAGAGTTTTAACATCATTTGTGGACGCAGCGATGAACTGTGTTCACAGACGATGGTTTTCACAAGTGTTCCTGAGCCCATGCAGTGATTTCCACTCCAGAATAGTGTGTTTTTAATGCAGTGCTGCCTGAGGGCCCGAAGATCACCACCATCCAATATTGGTTTCCATTTTCTCCTCTCCGATGTCCTCGTATTCCCAATATTAGTCATTACTTCTCTCAATAGAGAAACAGCAGTAAGTCCATATTTGGGTTAGACAATGGGTACATCTGACACACACACACACACACACACACACACACACACACACACACACACACACACACACACACACACACACACACACACACACACACACACACACACACACACACACACACACACTGAGGGGCAGCAGTCCAAATAGATAACAGTGCTCCTCCATCTGTTTGCTTGAGGTGTTTGGAGGAAACTTAACACGGACTGTTAATCCTTCACGATAGAAACTGGTCTTGGTTTTTCTCAGATCTCATCACACTTTGACTGAATCCACGGTGTTTCCTGAACAGAGGTGGGGGTGGGGGTGGGGGTGGGGGGAGGGGTGGAGGGCGGGGCGCTGCTGCACCTGCAGGTGAGCCACATTTTAAAGACCCAAGTAAGTGATTTTAAACATTACAACAAAAAGAACATCTGGATGCAGCTGCAGGCGACCAGAACTACAGATCAGTGAGTGTGTTTACGGACGATGTGGGGACCTCAATGTGTTTTCAGGCATGTTGTAGGGGCAGAAATACTTGCTGGGAACTTTTAGACTATTTTTCCATGATGACTATTTACTAGGAAAAACTCCTATTTCATGAACACACATCAAGTATTCAACATGAGAATCAACAGCTCTGATACGGGACTTTTCCTGCTTAATAAAGACTTTTTTTTGACAGAGAAGAACCTGAAATTAGATCAAGTTTCTTCTGCAGTATTTATGGTTTCGCTTCATTTTTCCTGATACAAAAGAGCGAGCTGTAGGGCGGGTTGGGTTTTTATAGGCGAAGACGTGAAACACGGTGGGCGGCGGTCTCTGCAGAGAGAATCATCGGGAGGATCAACATCTTTATGTCATTATTTATTCTTCCACATTTTCTTTTATGTCTTTTTTCAGTTGACTGACGGAAAAACACCAGCTGGCTCGTACGATGCAATAAATCTGCCTCAAAGTAAAAACCTGCTTGTCACCTGTCCTCGTATCTTGTTAAAGAAAACTCCATCAAGGAGACAGAGTTTACATCAAACATGTTCTTAATCTAATCTAACAGTCGTCTGACAGTCACACTGGTGTGAGACAGAAGCTATCAATCACTCAGGCACACTTTCATTTGTTTATGCTAATTTACACCAAGATATCACTTAGTTTGACAATGATAAATTAATGATTTAAAAATGCAACATATAGCAACGTTAAGATTAATTTCACATCAATTAAGTATCAGCGTGATTTTTTGGGGGGTCAAGAGGAAACAGCAGCAGGACGGGGATCCATTTTAACTGATTATTCATGCAGTGAAAACAGTCAAAGTTGGTGGAAAATGTTAAAAACTGAGATGGATTCAAGTTTGTACAGATGTTCATGTTCCCCAGAGGATGAATCCTCAGGACAGAAACAGGAAGTCTGTCAGTCTGACCTGAGAAATATTCATCAGGGAGAACAATCGTAGTTTCCTGACGTCTAGAAATGACTGAAGATGTTTGTGTGTTTGTTGTTTTTAGCAACTAATACATGTATTTATGGAAAACGTACACGTAGCAGGAGTTTAAATGACCTGACTGGTCTGCAGCTTTCAGGATGTATAATAATAATTTAGTTCAGGCTTTTGTGTGAGATTATAAACAATATACGAACAGGGACATGAGTGCCACGCCCACTTCAGTATACATTAGTACTCTGGTGACGCCTCGTATCCACTTGACTAATGTGTGTTTTATAGGAGACGTTTCACCGGCACCATTACAATCATGAAAGGCAACGAGAGCAACGAGAAAAACCTAAACACATTTTTATGACGCTCGTATATCTTCATAAAACACTCGGCGACAGCTCACGAAGCCGTAAAAGAAGACAGGCAGGAAAGTAAATGACAATCGAGGAGCTTTTAAAGGTTTATTAAATGAAAATGGACTCCCCGCCACGCCGCGTGCCATAACTCCCATTAAGCAGTGTGTGTTCGGAGGCGATCATTTTACGGCTGCTCTGATTCACCCATTAAGCTTATGGATGTGTTGTATTGTATATGTAGAGTGATGGCTGGAGCCTGTTAGTGTAAATCCCATCATGCTTCAGGAGGCCTCGCACACCCACCCACTAACCCGCCGAGTGTGTTTTTAATAGACTCAACACACGCAGTTGGATTTGTGAACAGGTATGACAGCGTGTGTGTGTGTGTGTGTGTGAGTGTGTGTGTGTGTGTGTGTGTGTGTGTGTGTGTGTGTGTGTGTGTGTGTGTGTGTGTGTGTGTGTGTGTGTGTGTGTGTGTGTGTGTGTGTGTGTGTGTGTGTGTGTGTGTGTGTGAGGCAGTAATCTGTTTTTTTAGTGAGATAAGTGACATTATGTTGATGTGTTTGTGTGTGTGGGTGTGACTTTCACTGACAATGTAATGAATATGTGACGCTGGAAGCTGGATGGTCGGGCGGCGTGCCGGAGGGGGCGGAGCCGGATTCATGATGCAAGCGTAGAGAAACAAAACACATCTTCAGTCGTTTGTGGGATGAAGTCACACTTTTTAGATATTTATAGACTCCGTCACCATGCGGCACGATGCAGCCTTGGATGGTGAATCCCAGTTACACCAGTTATTAACCAGAAAAACTAGAAATGTTCATTTTTAATGTAGAAAATGACTTTGGTCAACACTTTTATTTGGCCTGATTAGTTTCATCTGTCCCTCGTTGTCCTTCCCTCCCTGCTGTATTTAGTCCGTGTGCTCTTCTTCTTCCCTCTTTGTCAGTTTTGTTCTGTTTCCTGTCTGTTGCTGCATCTTATGAAACAGAGAACACAAACCACCTCAACTGTGGCGCCATGGCAACAAATGAGCGGGAATGTGGAAGATTTTCTGATCCCCAAAAATTTTACCCAAAAACATGCAAGACAAGGCCAAAAACCAGTATTGGATGACTGCTGTAAAAACAGCCATGATTCCGTGGTGGAAATCCCTGCATGGGCTCAGGAACATGGTGAAGATTTTCTGTTCCTCAAGAATTTGACCCAAAATCTGATGTTTCTCTGCTCCAGTTTCAGGTCCATGGTGAAATCACAAATGTTCACGTAGCAGTGGAGGAAACATGGAGAAACTATCAGTACTCCAGATGAATGTCTTTGTTTTTGAGGAATAAAATTGGACACGGTAAAATCTCAAAGATTGACGTGAAGCATGTGTTCTGATGAACCACTTACGTTCATGTTCATCTGATCTGCTGATGTGTTTGTTTTTATCTGTAAAAAGACGACCTCGTGGAACGAAAACCTTTCCTCCTGGCAGACACCGTAAGGTAGGAATCATGTTTACTGTGGCCACATGAAGGTAACTCACATTATTAAAATATAAATAATTTAACAATTCTGCTTGCTGATATATATTCTTTGTACATTTCTGGTCCGTTTTCCTTCCGTCTTTGGCGACAGGTGAATTTACATTTCAGATATTTAGCTGACGCTTTTAAGTGTTTCATCTTCACTTGCAGACTTTAGCTCCTGCTGTTCAGAGGCTGAGCTGAAAATGAGCACAATGTGTGAATAAACAGCTCTCAGGTCTGAACCGCCACACTGACAAAGACCCAGCAGGAGGCCGAAGGCTCGTAGAGGTTGCAGAGTTTCTGGATCCACAGGTCAAGAGAGGAGGCCATGCAAAGAAATGAAATAACAGCGGAGTGATCATCAAATGATGAGAGCTGCTCAGAGCCACTCACAGTTTGACCGGATGGAGGACCTCCGTCTGGCTTTCCTCTCTTGTTTTAGAAAAAAATAAAGATACATTTATGGATTTTCATCACATTTCACATTCACGGCCCGCGGCTGACGACTCTGACCGACCCTGGTTGAACCCGTAACCTTTCATCTACAGCCAGCAGCCTGATGTCAGTTTTAGTTTTTAGCAAAATATCTCAACAACTACTGGATGGAATCCTGAAAAGGAACTGATGGTATAAAAAAACATAAAAAACAGTTTTGGGAGCAAATTTCTCGCACTGCACTAAAAAATATCAAGTTTGTAAGTAAAATATTTAAACTGAGAAGGAAATTATTCAAAATGCAAACAAATTATCTCTCAGTTTTGCAGCTGTAGCTCATCCATCAGTGATGTCATTATCCATCAGTGATGTCATTATCCATCAGTGATGTCATCATTCATTAGTGATGTCATCGTTGGTTTGTGAACGTTATGAAGCCTCCAGTTCAGATTCTGTCCATCATCATCTTACTAGTTCAGAGCGGTTTGGAGAAGAAATCACGTGAATCTTTAAACCACACACATTGAATGAAATAAAAGTATTTTTGAATCTTCTTTTCTAATGAATGAGGGATTATTTTCAGATGGACCTCCAGAAAACTAATAAGAAGGAGTGACTTTAGCTAACAACACCGAGATAACTGATGGACACATTTTATTCACTTTGGATTTGATGAGAGAAGTTGAATGGGAGTCTATGGAGCCGGAGGCTTTTTGGAGCCGACCTCTAGTGGCACTCGCTGGTATTGCAGCTGAAGACACTTCTGGATCGGAACCGTTTTACAGACCTGAAGCTATGAACACTTTTATATCCAGTTTGTGGGAGAACCTCAAACGCTCTAACTGAATTTGAGATTTGAGGTTCTTCTGCACTAAACGGGCTTTATCACATTTATCAACTAAATAATCAATCCAAAAAAAACCAAAAAACCTATAAATGTCTCTTTAGTTCTTGCAGAGAAGAACCAAACAATCTTCTGCAGGTCTTCTGATGTTGTTGAATCTTCATCTGTCTCTGAGCATGTTTCCTCCGTGACGAGAAGCAGACTTTTACCTCCCGATCGATTCACTTCTCCCTAATTTAAATCCAGCTGCAGCCTTTCTGTCGTCTCAGAGGAACACGCAGGACAGAGAATGAAGAAAAGCACATGTATGTTCTCCTGTGAATTCTGCACCTGATGTATGTTAAGAGATCCGATGTGACAGCTGTCTGCAGAGCAGCTTACAGGACGTGTTATTCCTGCTGCATGCAGCGTGTCTTCTCTCCTGCTGTCTGTTTTTATTTGACTGCAGAAACAAACGTGTGCAGAGGTCACCGTGACACCTGCTGAACAAAGAGTGCAGTACCAATTCAAACCCAACCCAGAGCTGCACAACCCCCCCCCCCCCCCGATCCCACTATCAGACCAACAGATTGTTGCACAACAGTATTAAAGTTTGGAGGAGCTGCAGCAATGAAGGAGTCATCTGAACAGAAAAGGAAACGGTTTCAAAGAGACGCAGCTGGCAGAATCACACAAGGTTAAAACCACGACGCACATCGTCCTCGACGAGTTTGAATCCCGTTCAGCATCTTTGGTATTAAAGACATCTGGGAAACACAGAAAAAAGAATTCAGTATTTTAAACGAGTGCTGCACCGCTGGAAAACATTTACAGAAGTTCACGAAGGTCCAAGAACATCAAACAGAGAGTTTGAAGGTTGACTTATTTTCCTTTTACACCCTGCAGAGAATTTAATTTATCTTCCGTCCCATCAGTCAGCTCCACATGATGTTCTTCAAAATCACCTGCTCACTGTTGAACTTTCTTCCACTCATGTTTTTATGAAACTGTCTGAATGTGTTGCAGCTGTAGGAGATTGAATAATGGTGATTGAACCACGCTATTCATCCTTTTCACCTCCTTATTCATCCTCTTAACATGCAAACATTATGTCGGCAGGTTTTTGGTCCAAGTGTTGGTTCGCTGAATGAAGTGTATCAAGGTAGTTTTGTGTATTTTTTTTCTTGCACTGGAATAGAAATTACGTTTTTAAATACAAATTTAAATGAGATTAAAATGATTTTGGGTTCAGACCTGAACATTTTTGTTGGTTTTAGTCACTTACTTGAACTTTTACTTTGTAAACATGTCACAAAAACTTTTGTTGTGAGTTGGGTGTAGCTCAACTTCAAAAATCTGACAGGAGACGACAGTGTTGAGCTCACAGACTGGATATCAAAGAGTTCGTAGCTTCAGGTCTGTAAAATAGTTCTGATCCAGAAGTGTCTTCAGCTGCAATACCAGCGAGTGCCACTAGAGGCCGGCTCCAAAAAGCCTCCGGCTCCATAGACTCCCATTCAACTTCTCTCATCAAATCCAAAGTGAATAAAATGTGTCCATCAGTTATCTCGGTGTTGTTAGCTAAAGTCACTCCTTCTTCTTAGTTTTCTGGAGGTCCATCTGAAAATAATCCCTCATTCATTAGAAAAGAAGATTCAAAAATACTTTTATTTCATTTAATGTGTGTGGTTTAAAGATTCATGTGATTCCTTCTCCAAACCGCTCTGAACTAGTAAGATGATGACTGACAGAATCTGAACTGGAGGCTTCATAACGTTCACAAACCAACGGGAAAAGGTTCCAAAAACAAATCGAGACGAGCAGAAAAGGTGGAAAATGTGTTTTACTTATTATGCAGTTGTGTCTGTTGAGGATTTCTGAGCTGAAAATAGTTTGTGTATTTGCATCTGATGTGTATTTGTGTGGCTGCATGTGAACAAGTGTTCGGTGGGGGTGACGGAGCGAGAGCAACAGAAGAAGTGACAACGAGGAAATAGGTGAAACAGTCGAGTGTGTGAGATGGAAACAGAAACACAGAGAGCAGTCTGATGGATGGTGTCTCAGGACTCTGTTTAAAGGGGGCGGGGCTTCAGCCACAGGAGCGTGTAATAACTGCTGAGACCTCCAAGCTCCTGAGATCTGCCTCCATCTCAGCCTCTCCTCTCCTCTCCTCTCCTCTCCTCTCCTCTCCTCTCCTCTCCTCTCCTCTCCTCTCCTCCTAATCCTCTTCTTCTCCTCCTCCTCTCTCCTCTTCTCCTCCTCCTCTCTCTTCTCCTCTCCTCCTCCTCTCTCCTCTTCTCCTCCTCCTCTTCTTCTTCTCCTCCTCTTCTCCTCCTCCTCTCCTCTCTCCTCTTCTCCTCTCCTCCTCCTCTTTCCTCTTCTCCTCCTCCTCTCCTCTCTCCTCTTCTCCTCCTCCTCTCCTCTCTCCTCTTCTCCTCTCCTCCTCCTCTTTCCTCTTCTCCTCCTCCTCTCCTCTCTCCTCTCCTCCTCCTCTCTCCTCTCTCCTCTTCTGCTCCTCCTCCCCTCAGAGAGGTGTGACTCTCATGTTCTCATACTCCTGTAGCAGAGATGTAAAATCAGCCGACAGGCTGTGAATTATTTCTGCAGTTGTCGTGGTGCTGTGTGTTTTTTCAGGAGATGAATCGTCTCTCTGCTGTTGCCGACTTCAGACAAAGTATTTTTCAGAATCGGTACTTATGTCCAGTTTTATATTCAGTCTATGAATACATTTATTAATTTTAAGGTCTGTTATTATTCCTTAAGTTCAGAAAATAACAGAAGATAAGAAGTGAAATCTTTGTGTGAAGGATGGCAGTCGCAGCGTTTTATTTCCACGTCGTCTTTTCTCTGATGAATAATGAATCACATCTTTGTTTGTTCTGCGATGAGACGCTCGTCACACGTCATGTTCAGAATTGTAATAAATACGGAGCGTGACACGTTATTCAGCCGTGATGAGATCAGAGAGTCTGAGCTGTCAGTCTCACCGGGAGACGTCAGGTGGCCTCGCGTCAACCCGGCTGCAGCAAAGTGTTCAAAATAAAACGGATTGTTTATCTCAGAACAACACAGATGAAGCTCATCATACGTCGTCGTCTCCTTCGTTCAGACGAAGCTGCGGCGGGACTCGACCCGACGGCGTCTGGAAGTGGTGAGGTGACGTGAGTGCACGAGACAATAATCTGTTTGTTTACCACAGTAAGAAACCACAAACGTACTGAAGCTACCAGAAACTCCAAGAAGCAACAAACATGTTTGTCTTCTCTGCAGCTCACTGAGGTTTTCTAAAGTTTTAACGAGTCAAATTCATTTAACATAAAACATTCTGCTGCATCGCCACAAATACGCTTCCAATAGCAGGTGATGCTAATTATCAGCGATACCTGACAACAGATTCTTCTGCAACAGTGAATAAATGCATCTCCGAGTTTCAGACATCAAAATGTCACATTTTAGAGGCGGAACCAGAAAATATTCAGAGATCTTTGTGTCAAAATGACAAAACGATGAATAAACAGCTGCATTCTCAAATGAGTCAACGAGTTGTTGCAGCGCAGACGTCCTCCACCTTCTGACTGTCCTCCACCGTCTGACTGTCCTCCACCTTCTGACTGTCCTCCACCGTCTGACTGTCCTCCACCTTCTGACTGTCCTCCACCGTCTGACTGTCCTCCACCTTCTGACTGTCCTCCACCGTCTGACTGTCCTCCACCTTCTGACTGTCCTCCACCGACTGACTGTCCTCCACCTTCTGACTGTCCTATCTGATTCAACAGGTGCCGATGAAGAGGAAGAGGAAGAGGAGTGTAAACTGCTGCAGCGTTGACAGACGCCTGCGTAGCTGCTGATAAAAAGAACAACAGTCACAAACCGAAGAAGAGTCGTTCCCTCCGACCAGCCGAGAACAACAAACCAGGGATCTTCTGAATAAATTCATTCCCCCTCAGCTTTGTTTTTTTTTTTAAGACTAAAGCTTTTTGTTGGTGTTTCGCACAGAAAGAGGAGAAGTCACAGAAAACTAACAAACCTGTTTCCTCCCGCTGTTTGAAGTTTGTTGTCGTCAGGAAATACATTTAGATTTGAAGCGCTGACTCGGCTGCTCGCGGTCACTTTAAACCGCTTTAATGCAAAAAGGTCAACGAGCGGAAATCATCACACACCGAGGCATCTCTTACACTTTACTGTACAGCTCGTATATTCAGGGACTTTTGCACACAAATATTTACAGAAATAGATAATATAGTCAAAAGATATTGTCATGTATTCATTTCTTATTTTTAATTTCAACTCATTTTCTTTTATAATTTATTTCAATAGTCCTTCATTTGTAATTGTTTTCTATAAATCTGCTGTTTCCTGAATAAAAGCTCAGGCTGTCTATCTGAGGACATTGTCTGTAATTTCTGACCCACATCAGAGGAAGAGACCCCGCCCCCTTCGCACAGCTCACTGATCCACCGCAGCGCAGAGCCCAACCCTCTCAAGACCTGCTGGAATAATTCAATAATCTGAGCCTGAATCGACGTGATCGGGTCGGGTCTGACGGTTCAGGTTGCGAATTCCAGACTGGAGTACTCAGGCACTTACAGACGTGAAATACATTTCCAACAGACGGATATTTCACATTAATTTCAAACAGACGGAGAATTTAAATAAATTTCAAACAGACGGAGAATTAAAATGAGGCTCACAGTGTGTTTTTTCAAGTTTTTTTACATGATGTACATGTTTTCATTCAACACGTTATAAAATATATTTGTTTATCCATCCAACAAAAGACTGTTTAGTTTAACGACAGTAAACAAACACATATGATGTGAAATGATGACATCATTAACCAGGAGGAGTTCCCGGCCCTCTGAGGGTGACAAACTGAAATATGTTTTTATCTCCAGGAGAGTTTTCATCCTGAGCTTTCTGTTCGCTGCAAAGTTCCCAAGTGAAGTTAGAAAGAGTTGAATGCAGACTTTAAGTGTTTGGCACTTTTAAAGTGACTGCTTTCAAGTCTAAATTGGTCTTCTCTTGTGTAAAAGTCAACCTTAAGTCGACTTTAATGGCGCGGCAAGCCGTCAGAGAGCCTTTCAGTTCTTTGTCTTCTTCGTTTCCAGCCTGTTGCATCACCGCTTCCCATGTTAATCTTTCTCATCTCTGCTCGAGGAGTCAGTCAGCGAGAGGTGAGCGCTCGCGTCCTTTCCAGCGTTCGTTGGCTTCTTTCTGCACAACTCTTACGTAAGAGGAGGTGTCCCACATTTCTAAAGGTCTGCGACTCTCACAGTGAGGCTGCAGCTTCACAACGGCTGACAGGAAGATGATAAAGATTCTAATAAGGAGAAAGTTTCACAAACAGTTCATTTAGTTTTATTGAGTGTAAAATCACCATAAAACAACAATAAAATCCAGAAAATACTAAAACAAAGCTCAAATAACAAAAAAAGTGACCAGCAAAGATAAATTTGTTGGATAAATTAATTTAAATCCAGATAGCCCGCCAAACATTTATGACTTAAACGGTCATTAATTCAGTAAATTGTGATTGAAGATCTCTCCTTTGTTGTTCGGAGATGTTTAAGGTACATTTTAGAGTCATATCTGAAACTCAAATATGTGTTTTAAATTTCTTAAAATGCTCAAAGGAACATTTTAGCCACTTTTTGAAAGTCTGTGATCTTCTCTGCTTTTACCAATCAGTCTAACATTTGTGGACAAGTCGTTCAGTGTTTTTTTGTTGTAGTTTCTATTGGTGTTCATTGTCTTTTATTTTGACGGATATTCATAAATTCACAGATTTAATTTTATACTTTAAATGGTACCAGTGTTTCCTTTGGTTTCAGCTAATAACCTCGGTTCTGTGATGTTTACCGGAGAAGTTCTGACGTAGAATGTAAAACCAGGTGGAAACAGTCTGAATGCTGCGGCAGCACAAAGACCACAATTTAATTTTTAACGTGGAGTGCCGACGACTAGTTTTAAGTTTTGTTGCGTAAACTGTCGCCTCTTCATTGAATCTTCACAACTTCAATATTTCAGAAGCTGCTTTAACAAAACGATCTCCGACAGTGAAGAAGAGTCTTCATCCGGCAGCTCTAAGGCAGAGCAGCTGTTCTGGATTAAACTAAAGTTTCAGATCTTTGGTTGTCAGAACAGATGTGTAATGGAGGGACTTTTCCGTGTGACTGCGCTGTGATTTAACGCCGAGATAAAAGCTTTAATCCTGCTTCATGAGCCGTGTTTTATGAATTAGCGGAAACCACTTAGCTTCCTCCTCAGACGTTGTTTTGTTCCGTTTGTCTTCGTCCCGGTTGCACTTGGCTCCTCGCATGTCTGCGTGTTGGAGCACATTAACGTCAAACTTAATTCTGCTTTAAGTTGTTTTCAGAGGGTTTAAGTTCCTCTGACAGACAGAACTTATTTCCTGTTTCTGTTCAAAATACAAATGGTAGAACTGTTAAATTAATTTCTGCGTTGGTTTGACACAGAAATCCAAAGCTGGAGGATTGGTGGTGTGGTTTAATGTGTTTCTGAAGTGGATGTAACATGACAGAAATAAAGAAGGTGCAGCATCTCAGGTGAGCTGAGGAAGCAGCAGAGATCGAGACCTCTTTAAACTCCTCTGATTACATCACAGGTGTTTTCACCCATCGGTTCCACCTGTTAACTAAACGAATAATTAGTCCTCTTTAGCTGAACACACCTGCCTGAGATCCGATGAAGATGTAGGAGCTGCTGAGAAGTTCACGACCTGCTCACAAACACATTTTACTTCCTCCTGAAACTTCTGCAGTCAGGGACATTTTTCAGGTTTTGTGTTGAACTCCGACATCTCGCCTTTTTATGTTTTTATTTATCTTTATTAGCTGAAGACAAAAAAGACAACGTCTTGCTAGTTCGGAGCGGTTTGGAGCAGGAAGTGACCATATTTGGATGAGCTGGGGGAGGAGCCAGAGGTGGATCTGACCGATCTGATCGGAAACCTGACGATACTACGTCCCGCCCACCGATAGCTGTAACCTGACTGCACCACAGGCCTGTCAATCAAACAGGTCTTTGGAGCCGGAGACTCGCTGGTATTGCAGCTGAAGACACTTCTGGATCAGAACCATTTTTCAGACCTGAAGCTACGAACTCTTTTAGAAACAGTCTGTGGAAAAACCTCAAACGCAATAAAAAAATTTAGGTAAACTGTCTCAAATTTATTTCAATTGCCAATTAGCATGTTAGCTAGCTTAGAGAGGTTTCTCCTCATAATGAACTCTTCATGAAATTAAATTCTGCTCTGAAAGTACCCTCCACATCGCAGAGTACCGACGTGCCGCTGATGAAGAGACGTACCAGTGTAACGGAGGCAGATTAACATGCAGCATCCGAGAGCAGCAGGTGGCTCTCAGTGTGATAATTCGTGTGTGTGTGTGTGTGTGTGTGTGTGTGTGTGTGTGTGTGTGTGTGTGTGTGTGTGTGTGTGTGTGTGTGTGTGTGTGTGTGTGTGTGTGTGTGTGTGTGTGTGTGTGTTCATCTATCCATGTGATGCCCGCCTCATTGTGAACATACAGACAAACAAACAAAACGTCTGTAATGAACGAGTCGGCGTTCACTCACATTATTTTCACGACGCCTCATTTGCTGCTCGACTAAAGTCAACACGGCGCTGAGGAGCGAGTTCAGAGCGTAAAGCAGCGTTTGATGGGTGAAGTCGTTCCGAACGGAGTCGGCTGCTAAATGTCAGAACATTTCCATATTAATTAGGCTGAATTTATCTGCAGCGTGAGCGTGAAAGGACCCGGCGACATAAAAGAGGGGCAGGTTGAATGAAGGGCTGACAGATTCAGATCAGCAAAGTTCAGCTCAGGCTCGACCCGGTTCTCCTTCAGGACCTTTAGAACCTTCAGAACCAACCCTCTTCTGTTCAGGCCCAACTGTGTTAAAAAATAAATCGCCTTTTTGGCTGCTTTAACATGCTCAAATACTTATGAAACTTGGCACACCCATCAGTCATGAAAAAAAAAAATGAAAAAAATGAAAGAAAATATACACACACATATATATATATATATATATATATATATATATATATAAAGATATATTTTCTTTTCTTTTTTTATAATATATATATGTATATATAAGACTGCTGTTACGTGAACATCTGTGATGTCACCATGGAAACCTCAAACTGGAGCAGAGAAACAGACAGATTTTTGGGTCAAAGTTTTGGTCAAAATGTTCCTGAGCCCATGCAATGATTTCCACATCAGAATCATCTTTCGTCTTTTCTTTTCGACTTTTCGTGTTATCGTCACCAGAGAACCTTGAAATGTTTTTACTGCCGTCGAGTTTCTGAAGCATTTCAAGGGTCTCTGCTGATGATTTCTAGAGTTTGACACGTCTTCGATGTGCATCCTTCTGCTCCAGTTTCAGATGCGTAGAGAATCGCTGACGAACCTGCACCACTGCTCACACAACAACAACGTGGAACTCAGGTTCTACTTTAAGAACCTTTAAGAACAAAAGGACAAAAAAGAAGAAAACACAGAAGACAAGCTAACAATGACGACCGGCTGAAACCTAATCGAGGCGCTGAACGCCGGTCCGGTCCGGGATGTTTCATTTCTGTATTATTTGACTGAATCCGTTTTGACCTCAATCAGCAGACAGACGACGGACAGTGAGACAGAAACGTCCACAGACGTACACGAGAGACACATCAGTCCCACAGGTCAAACAGCCTCTTAATGAAATCAGTCTAATCACCTCGACCACTCAGCTGCAGCCTTTTCAAACTTTCCATCTGCACACTTTG
Source organism: Brachyistius frenatus (assembly GCF_029030835.1). Taxonomy (NCBI): domain Eukaryota; kingdom Metazoa; phylum Chordata; class Actinopteri; family Embiotocidae; genus Brachyistius; species Brachyistius frenatus. The sequence goes on from NW_027210725.1 coordinate 285,051, forward strand.
TTGCCTAGCAACTCTTTGATTGTCCATTAAGCGCTGCATCCAGTCCCAGCAGCACAATCAGGGACACCTCATTAGGAGCAGACAATAGGCTGATTTGTCCCGTTGATGAAAGAGGTGCGATCGCTGCCGCTCATCTCGTTCGGAGACGAAGTCCCGATGAGAGGAAATGTGAAAGAAGAGTAGCGTGATATTGTTTTTCCTTCCATCTTGTTATTGTGAGTAAAATGTCGGGCTGCGTGCCTGAAGACGGAAAGCTTAATGTGAGATCTCGTTTGAACGGCGTCCCCGAGTTTCTCTTCTTTCTCACGCTCGCAAATTCATGTTGTTGTCGTCAGTAAATGAGTCAGAATCAGAAGCAGCCCGACACACAGGACGCTGCTCTCCTCCACACATGGGAACAACTGAGTTGGACGTGGCGGAGATGCTTTTTCTCTTCGTTCTGCTGGCAGAAACGACGGCCGAGCTCTCGGCCAGCGAGGGTGGCAGAAGCGGGAAAGTTTTGGTGGTCCTGTAGAGCTGAATTAATGGAGCGTGGCGCTGATGCTGCCAGAGTTTAGAGCTCCGACTCCCACCAGGGGCCGAACACACTGCAAACAGGCACACATGGCACAAAGAGGAGCTCTGGGCGAACACATCCACCATCCTGCCTCTGGCTCGTTTACACAACACATATGTTCAAATTCCTGCACTGATTGGAGGACATTTTAATCAGGGACATAAATAACTTAATAAAAACAGCAACCTGCTTGGAAAAAGAGATTTTCTATCAACAAACCGAATTCTCTTTACAGTTTGATCCAAGTCTTACAACACATTATTCCTGCAAACAAAATGTAGTAAGTGATTTTTCTCAAGTTAAGCCACGCCCGCTGGTCTCTGATTGGCCCATATTTCAGAGTGGCTGAGCAAACCTTAATGTGAGCAAGGTTTTCAGACTGAAGCAGTGAGTGACAGGTGGGCGGAGTCAGGCTAAAGCACACTAACATTTTCTGCAGCAATTTTCTGCACCTGGACAATTTAATACCAATAATAATAGTGGGCTATTTTATCGGCACACTAATTAGGAGGTAAACCATGTAAGAGATAAACCTGAACTCCTCAGAAAACCTCAAATATACCTGATCAATCAATGCTGAAGGTCTTTGTTTCACTTTAATAAACTACAGGCACATATTTTGGTGTTGTTATGGTAACGAGAAGCAGCTCACTGCTCACATACAAATACTACTCAGTTTAAATTGGTGTTGGAGGCTGAGCTGTCACTTCATCACTTCATTAATTTGAGGTAAAGGAACCAAAAGCACAAAATTAATCCTGTTATTTCATCAATTTTATCTTCCTGCTATAAGAAAACTTCTCTGTGTTTTTTATAGATTTTCTTTTCTGAGCTCCGTCTGTGTGTCCAGTGGTCAACTTAATGTTTTAAATGAACACATTCCTCTGAAATCCGTTCAGTCCCAGAGAAAACAGGACTGAGGATCATCCTGCTTTGTTAAAATGTGACTGCAAAATTGCATCTTAGTTTGAGTTTTCTTTTAATTAAACAGAAATTGAATAAAAGAACTTGTTTAAAACAGAATCAAGGTTGAATGCAGATGATACAAACATAAAAGTAAAGAGCTTCTTCTGTTCTGACAGGCAGCGGTGTGACCAAACCGCTCTGAACTCTGGAGGATTTACTGTTTTTCCAGACTCCCCTTTGGTATTTGCAGCATCACTAACCAGCTTGACATTTCCTGCCCTCCATTTTATGGAACATGTTTGTTCTTCCCTTTGGTTTCCTTCTTTCTTTTTTTGTCTTCCCTCCCACTCAGAGAAGCTGCTGACTTCCACCTCCAGCAGACAAACACAAAACTGTCATATCTCCGTGCAGCGGAGGCTAAAAGGATGTTTATCAGAGTCTGTGTGCTGCTCAAGTTTTATGTCAACAACATAAATGCCAAATTACATTAAAATTATGAATTGGAACTGAAATATTACAATTTCTACAAAATACAACAAATGCTGAATTATTTTGAGAGCTTTAATAACTTATTGACTAAAATGCAATTCATGTTGTTTTAGTATGTTTTCATGTCTTTGAACTTTTCCAGCATTTTTCTGTTTAAAAATTGCTTCTGTCTCAGTTTTGTTTTTCTATTGAAGAGAGTTGATAATGAAACTGTGATTTAAAGATGGAATTTGACATTTGGGGAAATACTTGATTACTTTTTTTCTTCAGATTGATATCTCTCTCTCATCTCACTAAATATGAAGCTGCAGCCAGCGACTACGCTTCCTTAGTTTAGCATAAAATCCGCTTCTGTAGATCTGTAGAAAAACCAAATCCTCCCCACGATGATTTAAAGCAACATGATGTCATTAGTTTCAGATATATTTAGTCATAAAGGAAGGAAAGTAATAAACAAGCGGTCACCTGATCTTCTGACATTTTTCATGATTAAACAGAAAAACGAAATAAAAAGTTACATTTTAAAATAAAAATTGTGATGAAATGTTTTATATTTTTATTTTGACAAGCAATAACGTTCGAGACGGACCAATAAACAGTTTTGATAAAAAAAAAAAAAAAAAAAAGAAGAAAAAAAAGCCTTGTTTGGTGAGCTTCTCTTCACAAGATGAACAATCAGCAGGAGTTCGGAAACAATGACGTTAACTGGATTCTCTGAAGAGAGTTTCATCAGCGCAGAGATGAGCGACATTAACCTGCCGTGGAATCCCATCTGTAGTCATGGGATGGAGACAGCTGTAACCATGGTAACCATACACAAATAAGAGACAGCTGTAAATGGTTAAATTCAAAGATTACAAATGACAGTGAAATATGTTTTGTTATTGTTGACTAAAACTACCAAATGTCAGAATTTGGATTTCTGTCAGCCTGATGGGAACGTGAACGTCTGAGCCACATTTTGTGGCAATGCATCCAACAGTTGCAGAAATATTTCACTCATCAGAAACATCAGAAGGATTCATCCTCTGAGGATCATGAACCGACGACAAAGAGACACGAAACGACCAGAAATCAACGTAAAAACGACAAAAAAGACCCAGAAAAGGTCACCAAACGAGGAGAAAGGGGCACGAAGTGACTCCGAACACCGCAGCTGCTTCCAGTTTGGACATCTTCCTTCGATGTCAGAAACAGAAGCACTCTCCTCTCTGCCTGTTTGATTACAGCCTTCAGATGAAAACAGGAAACCGTTGCTTCTCTCTGTTTTTCTGTCCAGGTTGAATGATCGAACCGGTGATTCTCGGATCATGGCGTCCTGCACGCTCCTGTTTGTGCATCAGCACCGTCCTGTGTTTGTCTGTGTGCGGCACGCTCGGGTCATTTAACTCGACAGCCGGTTACCTCCGGGGGGCGCCGTGGCCTCCCACCTCTGTATCTGCAGCAATTAGCTTCATAAAGGCCGACGGTGGAAGACAAGACTGCTAATTATGTGGAGCCGGCTGCAGAGGTGCTCCTCTCAAACACTCACACACTTATTTAAAGTCATCAGCTTAGACCAATAATTTCGAGAGCAGCTCCAAAAGATTTAAATCCCTCAGTGATGGGGAAGCGAATAACTTTTTACATGTTTAGTTTTTACTCACTTCACTGCAGCTTTTCTTTCTCTTTCATGGTCAGATGGAAACTGCAGCAGACGTCGTGCTGCTTGTTTCTCTTCGTCTCCTGCAGATCGAAACATAAAAGAAAGAAAGAGGTGATGAGAACTGGAAGATGAAGATGAGTCACCTCGTCGGAGTCGATGAGGAGAAGCTGATTTTAAATCTTTGTGCAGTTATTCTGGACGTCCACACTGAGTCATTCTCACTTTTATTTATCCAACTTTCATTTTCACACAGATCATTGTTCTATTTACAAAACAGTTTTTCATATCATGTTTTGCCAGACGTGACCATAACTTATATTTCCAATCTCAAAGATCTGTTTTGTTCTCGTTGGCGACACCTGTGGTGATAAGCAGTCATTGCATCTCACCGCCTTCCCTCTGGTGGAACACAGGAGGAGGAAACTATCCAGAGAGAAAAGAGTTTGAATCTGAGCTCCTGAGAAGTTTTAAGTTTAAAGTCTGAATACTTTGAGAGCTCTTCTGAATAATTTGCTCCTTCACCCGGAGGAGGAAGGGCAGGAATGATACGATCAGGTGACCTCTGCGTTGGTGAGAAATGGAAAGTAAACTGCGTTGAAGTGTTTACTTCACAAACTACAGACACGGCAGATTAAGAAGACGGATGACCTCTGCAGCTCTTAACGAATCACCGGAGGACCTCAGCAGCCCTCTGCTCCGATACCGAGACTCTTCGTTTAGGCTTAACGGATAATTAATGGCTCTTCCACGTGTTTACTCAACGTCTTTTCATCACTTAATGCTCCATTACATGCTGTTGTCTCATTAAAATTTACTTTTAATCACAGTTTACATAAAACTTTAAATAAAATATAATCCAGATTGAGTGGCAGGTTTCTAACCGAACGCAGCGTGAAGTTTCATCAAACACCGGTTGAGTTTTATCCATTTCAGTTCTGTAATAGTTCACAGGTTGGTCAGATAAACAGCAGGTGGTGCTACTTCTCCATTCGGTGCCATTAATCCACAGCAGAAGAGATGACGTCGTGAGGGATTTTATCTAAGGACACCATGATGACAACATTTACTGACTTTGTATTTCAGGAGAGAACTTGATGGTTTTTCAATGGGAGTCTGTTGGAGACAGGCCCTGGTGGTCCTCAGTGGTACTACACTGAGTGGCTTCTACATTGGCTTCACTTTTCAGACCTGGAGACTACGAATCCAAACAGTCGGTGGACGTACTTTACTTTTTTTTGACCAACTACCAGCCAAGTGTAAAAAAATGTTTTGGGTAATTTTAAGATGTTTTTCCTTTGTGCTGATTTGACTCTGACTCATAAGCAGCAACATAATGAAGGAAACATGATGGGACAAACCAAGCTTTACATTTATTAATATGGAAGTAAAAAGAAGAAACAGTGTGATGACGGTGCCTGCTGGCTGAGAGAGGAGCATTTCAAAGCCTCCTCCGGTGCCACTGATTGGTCCGGAGCAGCTGAGTGTTGATTGGACAAACAACCAGCGAAGGCAGGTACACAGACACACCTGTGGATGGAACACTGCAAATTAAAGATGCATGAAAACCCCCATGGAAGGAAACACTTCTATGAGATGTTGGAGAAGGGAAACAACCACAAGTTTGTGCTGTAACAAAGGACTGTTTACTTGTTTACCAACCTCAGACTGAATGTCTGTTTAGATTATGGCTCTTCAGAGCATCATTAATATTTCTATAAAAGTACAGTTGAGGAGAATTTAGCAGAGAGCCTCCATGATTGGCAGACAGCAGGTGACAGGATATCAAAGGTTGTGGTTGGTCTGTTTTTAGAGGAGGAGAGCGTTTGTTTACTGTGTTGTTGTTGTTGTTGTCATTGTGTGGCTGGTCTGAATAAAGTCGATTTCACTTCAAAAGATTTGATGCCTGCTTGCTGCTCCCACCTTCCCACTCACGTTACCAACAACACAGTTTCAATTATTTATAGAGTGAGTGGTGGAGCTGGAGTCCCTCAGCTAATGATGCCGGTGCAGATTGAGGAAGGTCAGAATAAACAATCTGCGGGGGTGGAAGAGGCGGAGCTGGAGGAGAGGCCACAATCGATGCAGAGAAGGACGAGAAAGCGAGAACGAATCTAAACCCGACGAGCAGGAACAAATAAGAAACAAAGAGACCGGATCTGAATTAGACTTATTATGAGTTCCAGCTGAAGAGACAGACAGCAGCGTGGCGATCAATCAGTTAACGAGCCGCTGCAGAGGAGGAGCAGCAGGATGACCGACATGTGGCTCCTGCTCATTAAACACTTATTTCTCAGCATCATGTTGGACCGACTCAGACGTCCACAACAGATAACGGCACTCTCCAAAAAATCGGATTCTGATAGAACACAAAGTAGTTGCCACGACAACAGACGATGCTTCACACACACGTTGAACCCGACACACAGAATATCTCTACAGTCAGCACAGTTTAGATCAGAGTCACATTCAGGATGTGACCACATGTGGAAGATGGACACAGTCTGTCCTTCTGTCAATCAGTTATGTCGTCACGTTCACAAGAATGGAAGGCACGCGAGGTCACAGTGACCTTTGACCTCCAAAATCGAACCAGTCCATCCTCGAGTCCAACTCAACATTGGTGCCAAATTTGAAGGAAATCCAAGTTCTTGAGATTAGACTTTGGACAACCTGAAAACATAAAACCGCCAGCTGCCGTTGTCGCCATCACAAAGGCATAAAAAAATATGAATTTCTTCGTTCCTAATGAGTCCATCAGTCGTGTTGATGTGCAGCAAACAGCCCCATTAAACCACTGCACTCATCTACATTAAGGTAAGAAGAGAAACAGTCCACCATGACTTAAAGACATGAAGGTCAGCCGGTCCAGAACTTCTCAAAGTTTCTTCAAAGCGTTCCCTCTGCTGCGGAGATGTTCTGTGGTTCTGTTCAGGTCTAACTGGTGTTGACAGGACTTTTGACTCTCACTACAAACCCAAAAAAGTCTGTCTGAATTTCTGAACATCTGAGTTTACATCTTATTTTTAACATTTTCCACCAGCCTTCAAGCAGATCAGACATATTGACACGTCAGCCAGGAATCTACTCACGTATTCCTGCTTTCTGCTCCGTTTAACACAACTTGATTTCCATCTCAGTTCAGAGTGAAATGGAACTTTTCGATTGCTTCTAACTGCACAGGAAGTTAAAGGTCCCATATTGAACACTTTTCCCTTGTTTTATTTTCAGTGTTGATCTTGATCTCTCTGCAGCTCTACCAATAAACAGGCTGTTTTGTGTCCGTGTTTTTAAGACTCGTCGATATCAGTGATCCTCTTTTCTGATTGGCTGACTCTTTTCTGAGTGACACACATTCAGGGCCAATCACTGCTTTTCTTCAGTCTTGTAGATTGTTAGCTCTGCGACTCAATGACAGCTCTGTGTTTTCTTCCAACATAAAGTTCGGACATGAGACATGCTGAGGGCGGACACTACATCACAGTGAGTTTGTGACATCACAACCCTTCAGGAAGTCCAACCAGCCCAGTTGGTGAACACGGGCAGTGTGTGTTTCTCTGTGAACTGAACGTTTTGACTCTTCCACAGTATTTTTAGCGCCTCAACCTGCTTCATCATCAAAAAAACAAAATGGAAATCTGCTTTTACACAAAATGGGACCTTTAAGCCGAGATGTTATCTGCAGCACGTCTTAATGACTCACAGCTCGGGCCGCCTCGAGCAGACAGGCATGACTAATCAAACTGTTTGGAGGTCAGACGGAGGAGAATTCACCCCGAGCTGCTCTCAGACACCTCGGAGACTTCCAGTAAAGATAAATACGCCCCGAGTTCAAGTGCAGAAAAACACTTGTGTTGTTGGTAAATTGGCTGATTCATCGATAGCTGCAGGTCTGAATGAGTCTTAATGCAACACTGACGCACAGCCGCCACTCAACCACGGGGCTCCTGTGAATGGGTCGGATGGTGACTGAAGTGATTCATGTTAGTTTACTTCTCTCGTTATCAGACGGACAGACTTCCTGTTTCTAGAAACACTTCCACGTTTCATTATTCTCTAATTTTTCCATGTGCAGTTACACTGCAACAGATTCAGGTTCTCTGAGGTAAAAGTCATGAGGTCATAAAGATGGAGCTGGTTGAAAGTGGCTGCAGCAACTTCACAAAAACACACATCTGAATTTATCCTGCAAACACAACTGAAGGATGTATTTTCCACTCGACACCTGCGGTCCAGGAACAAACACATCGCGTTTGACCCGTACGAGTACACACTCAATCAGATCTCAATTTAGCAGAAACACAGAGCGGCGAGAGGTGACCATTTTCAGCGGTTCGAGCTAAGTGTCCTCTCCATCAAATGCTGAGTGTACAATTGACGGGGCGGCATCGGAGCCGGCGGACTGTTTCCTCCGTTCTTATTGCGAGCGTTCAACCAGCCTGACCTCCATCTGTCTGAAACCGTCCTCAGGAAGTCTGTGAGCGTCATCGTTCTGCTGCTGCACAACAAACAATGGTCTTCTGCTGCGCTTTGTAGTTTACATCCACAAGGACCTGTTGTTTCTTCCTGTCAGTTTGGGATTTTGGATGCAGTTTTACATCAAGACAGTGAACTCACCACCATGGTCTGTGGTCATTATAAATCCATGTTGTCATGAAAGATGAGTGGACGGTCGTGAAGGACGGAGCGTCAATCGTTGATTTCTTTCGGTTTGTGTGCGAACTTCACTCAAAGATCAGACCTGCAGGTTTCTTCATGTCTGACAGTTATCAGATCATTTAAAACACAGTCGCATCAGAAAAACAGGATTTCCGGCTTCACTAAAAGCCATCGTGTCTTAAATCTGTCTGTCTCACCTGATTATAATCATATATAATGCTAAAAGAAAACTCCAAAAACAAGCAGTCACCACTGATCAGTAAAGTGTTTCCGCGTGTGTTCGGCCTGTAGAAGAAGTTCATCAATGAACTTCATGAAACTCATCAGAGCTCGTTCTGTTGTCAGATCGCTGACATCAATAAACCCGTGGATCAGATCGGTCTTTGTGTCTGCTCATGCTGCAAACTGCTGCCTGTTTGATGCAAATCAACGGAGAAGTAAATGAGGCGACATGAAAGCGCTGTCGATATGAATATTGACTCGTACATTAGAGCGGAGCCGAGCTCGGGGCGAGAAACCGTTTGTTTTCTCTCCTGTTTGTCTGTTTGCTCGCCCCGCGGTCGAGCATCAATCAGGAGCATGAAGACATGACTCAGCAGTAAACAGGAAGTCAATATTCACTCAGACACACAACGAGCTGCACAGATGCTGACGTACCGCTGAGAACTTCTACTACAGGACACTTAAAAAGAGCATCTTACAGATCTGACTGATGTGTTACTCTGCAGCTGAAGATTTTAAGATAGAGCTGATTGTGTCAGATTTTATGATTAAAACACAATTTAAAACGCCTCAACTTACTTCCAGAGTGCAACAACCTTAGCATGTAATGCTAACTACATGCTCACCCCCCTCTCTGTGACGACTGGCCAGGTTAGGAGACAGCTGGAGAGACTCCACCAGCGCAAGGCTGCAGGGCCTGACGGCATCAGCCCCGGGGTCCTGAAGACCTGCGCCGTCCAGCTGGCTGAGGTCCTACAACACCTCTTCAACCTGAGCCTGAAGCAGGAGGAGGTCCCGGTGCTGTGGAAGACGTCCTGCCTGGTTCCTGTCCCCAAGAAGACGACTCCGTCCGGCCTCAACGACTACCGACCGGTTGCCCTCACATCTCATGTGATGAAGGTGCTGGAGAGGCTGGTCTTGGCCCACCTCAGGCCGCTGGTGAAATCTTCTCTGGACCCTCTACAATTTGCGTACCAGCCTCATGTGGGAGTGGACGATGCCATCATCTACCTGCTGCAACGAGCTCAGTCTCACCTGGATGGAACCGGTGACTCTGTGAGAATCACTTTCTTTGATTTCTCCAGTGCATTCAACACCATCCAACCACTGCTGCTGAGTGAGAAGCTGCGGGTGGAGGGGGTGGACGCGTCCACCGTCTCCTGGATCACTGACTACCTGACAGGCAGACCACAGTTTGTCTGTCTGGGCAGTGTGCTGTCTGATACGGTGGTCAGTGGTACTGGAGCTCCTCAGGGAACTGTTCTGTCTCCTTCCTGTTCACCTTCTACACCACTGACTTCCAGAACAACTCAGAGTCAAGACATCTGCAGAAGTTCTCTGATGACTCTGCAGTGGTAGGATGTATAAGGGATGGACGGGAGGACGAGTACAGGGCAGTAGTGGAGGACTTTGTGGAGTGGGCGGGAAGGAATCACCTGCTCCTGAACGTGGCCAAGACCAGAGAGATGGTGGTCGACTTCAGGAGGAAGACGACGGCTCCACAACCGCTGAGAGTTCTGGGAGAGGAGGTGGACATGGTTGAGGAGTACAAGTACCTGGTGTCTCCATGACAACAGACTGAACTGGAAGACCAACATCAATGCTGTCTACAAGAAGGTGATGAGTCGACTCTTTTTCTTGAGGAAACTTCGATCCTTCAATGTGTGCAGCAAGATGTTGGAGATGTTCTACCAGTCTGTTGTGGCCAGTGAACTGTACTTCTAGTAGTCTGCTGGGGGAGCAGCATTGGAGCCGGAGACACCAACAGACTTAACAAACTGGTTAAGAAGGCCGGCTCCATCATCGGCTACAAACTGGACAGTCTGGAAAAGGTGGTGGAGAGGAGGACGCTGAACAAATTATTGTCCATATTGGATAATCCTGTCCACCCTCTCCACCACCTGCTGCAGGGACAGCGGAGCACTTTCTCTAAAAGATTCCTCCAGCTCCGCTGTCACAAGGACAGATACGGGAGATCATTCCAGATACGGGAGATCATTCCTGATACAGGAGATCATTCCTGCCCACCGCAATAAGACTGTACAATAACTCACCTCTGGCAAAATCCATCACAGTACAATAACACCGTTGACTGTGTTTCTTAGTTTGTTTGTATATAATATATATAGATATATACTGTACTGTATATATATATATATATATATGTTGACTGTGTTCTTGGTTTGTTTGTATATAATATATATAGATATATAATGTACTGTATAAACTGTGCATTTTATATTGTATATTTTATATTTATATTTCTTACTGCTATTTACTGCTATTTTATTGTTTTTCTATTATTATATTCTATTTTATTATATTATTTCTATTATTATCTTATTGCTTCTGTATGCTGCTGTAGCGAAAAAAATTTCCCCCCCCTGGGGATTAATAAAGTAAATACCTACCTACCTACCTACGTCACCATAAGAGGGAACCCGACATTTTCACTGGAGAACCCGATTAACACACAGCCAACCAACAACTGATGCACTGGTGTGAAGAACTTGAGGAACACTGACCAGGTGTTCCCAGTTTACCTGATTGCACCAGGACCTGCAGCACGACTCACATTTCAAACCGTTTGACACGTGAAAAGTTTGTTTACACTTTTCAGAAAATCCCCCAACAAGGAAAATAAGATTAATCAAATAATCCTTTTTTTACTTACACAGACTTCATTTTCCCTGAAGATCCATGTCAAGGTTCAGACCAAGAAACTAAAAGCATGACTCAAAAAACAGACGTTAAAAAATTACAAACTTTTTCCAAAGCAATCTTTTAAGGCTGAAGGAAAAAAGCGAACAGGTCGAATACAAAACAGAAAAGTGTTGTAATTCAACACCACGAAGCACAAAGGCCAGTCTGAGGGGGCGGTACTGTTGGAGCATACATAATGAACTAATGAACAGAGTGGGAACAGGTGAGCAGAGGGGCGGAGACAAGGGCAGGTGGGCGTGACTGAGTCTGGAGTAAAATAATGTAACACGGGGACAACGAAGGCTTCAAAACGCTGAAGGAGCTGCAGACCAAGCAGCGACTGGCTCCGCCTTCACACCCATCCGTCATGTTGTCTGTTTCCTGGCACCGACGTCCCCAAACAGAAGCTTCCAGCTGCCAGAGACGCTCCGGAGAAACCAACGACTCGTCTGTTGGCGTGACAACTTCTCACTCGAATCGGCTGCTTCCTGCCGGGAGAGAAGTTACGGGACTGTAAACGGATGAAAGGTGGCCGACGAACAATAAAAACACAGCTCGTTCTCCGAGGGAACGTGGAGCGACACGTAACGACGAACGGGATTTAATCCGGTGAATATTTTCCAGCTGTGGGAGGCGGCGGCGTGCCGAAGCTGCTCTGGGGCGATACGTCCTGCAGCTTCAAACTGATGGGCCACACGGGAGAATGTGACAGAGACAAGGGCTTGATTAATGAGCTCATTGCCTGAGCGAAAGCCCTTGAGCAAGGCACTTTATCAGTGACGAATGGAGCTGTGAGGAGGACTGTGCATCTCATGGGACGTCTCCTGAGACGTCCTCGCAAACTTTATATGTCAGTGGTGCATTTCATACTTTTTAAATGAACTGTTAAAAAACATTATGCTGATCAGCGGGAAAGAAAGTACCGCTGAGGTTGATGGGAATACTGTAAGTTTGGTAGTTTCCTTCCCTACGAAGCCAAAACACATCAGATTTAGAGGTCCTGTAATATTTGATATCATATTACAATCATCATTATTTTTGAAGAAGGCAATTTGTTGATAATTACAGGGAAAAAGAAAGAATGTCCTGTGGTCTACTTTCATGTGCTTCTCGTGCTTGGACCCCGATCGTTGCTGCTTGTGGCTATATCTTTCTTTTATCGTAATTTGTTTAACCTGGTTGTTGGTTGTCTGTTCTCGGTTCATTTTAAAGTGCATATTCACAAAACAAAATTGCCAATTAGACAGTTTTATGTCTTTATGTAATTGAGGGGTAAACGGCTTGAAATGTTCATGAGAAAAAAACAAAGAAAAGCTAAAAACAAACTGCAGGGGTTACAATCTGGCTAGTTAAGGCTAGCCGTTAGCCTTCGCTGAAGCTAATTCATTCTGTTTCCTGAAACTTTCCAACTCCTTTGATGCTGAAGAACTAATTTAGTTCTTTCACATAAGTAAGATTAAAGCTAAATTTCAAATTATAATATAGGACATACAAGTAACTGCAGATGAAGCAACCCTGCTAAGCACTAACTAGCCTAGCTTAGCAGAGTAGCAGTAGGCTTACAGCCATCTCTGCCTTTGAATTGAGTGATTTGTTGTGGTTTAACATATTTAAATGAAAGAGTTAACAATATTTTCTCGAAGTGTCGTGGTTTATATTTTTTTTAAACTTTTTATTCAAGCCTAGCGGTAAATAGCTGAAAATATGATCTTTAATTAATATAGAATATACAGAAAAGAGCTGACAAACTATCGAACAGGAATGAGTTCAACTTTGAAGTTCAACATTTCATATTTTCCCACCTATAAATCAGCTGTTTGGGGTCTGAGGGACAACTTTTACAGTATTATTTTCTCTTTGAGATGAACAGACTCACAGAATTAATATTTCTACGTCTTTGTTCTGCATCGACTCCCTGCTGCGCCAGACATCTGATCAATCCTCCACTTCTTCATGCCCCATTTACCAACATCCAATTTATTTCATCCAACTTCCTGCTTCAATAAACTGCTGTTTTCCCTCTTTTATTATTTTTTCCCACCTAGAGGTGTTTATATCAGTTATGGTTCCCAGAGGTGGGCGAACATCACACGCTGCATAATTTATCAACAGAAAGAAGTCTGTCAAGGTTTCCAGATTAAACCAGATGTGTTTTATGTTTCTATTTAAACACACTATAATTAGTTCTTTCATGTCATTGTTCTGAAATTATGAAGTGTTGCAGTGATGTTGAGTACAGTGTAAAAACTAACTTATAGTCTTACATTATATTATTATAAACAATCATTTCAAAACAACATTTTTTTTGCTATCGACTCATGAAACTCGTGACTTTGCTATCAACTTTTCTGCATCTTTCAAAGTTTGTTTGTAAGATTGTGGATCAAAACGTTTCAAGACTGCTCTAGTTACGCCAGATTTCAATCAAGCAAAGAAACTTTGAAAACGTACTCATGGAGGTTACGGCTTCCTCCTGCTCCGTGCACATCGGGGTGCTGTTCACCATTTGTGTACAACTGGTGCAGTCTCAGAAATCTTGTTAAACACTCGGTTCAACCATGACAAGCAGATTACCAAGTGTCTCAAACACATTGACCAAAAAAATATCAATCAGGCAGTTCATTATTAACTTTGAGGCATTTGAACCAGTTGGTTTAACCAAAATGTACACCGAAGTACCATCAGCATAGTGGTGGAGATTCACATTGTGATTCCTGATTATATCACCTAATGGGACCGTATAAGTAAAAAATCAGGGGACCCAGTGAACTACCTTGTGGAACACCACAAACCCCATCATACTTCTGTTTTCTCCCACAGTTAAACCAGGCAAGTACCCCAAAAGATATTGAAATACCCAACGAAAAGCAACTGAAAGTAAAACAAAACAAAAAAAAGCAGCTTTTGTGGTAAAGATGTCAATAAACTCACATTTTCAGGTTTGCATGTTGCAGATCTTCTTGCTTTGATTTCAGACATCACAGCCTAAAAAAAACAAGCTGTCACCAGAACATCATGATGCCTCTGCAGCTGTTTTAACATGTTGCAATGAGGTAGGTTGGAAAAAAAATAACAAGTGTTCTGTAATAGAGAAACTATCTCAAGCTTTTTGGAAGTTAAGTTGAACCAATTGATTAGTCCAAGGCTCCATCCTTTCAAAAATACATTTTTGACAAACACTGGCCACAACTGATGCAAATCTACATTACATTTACTGAGCACTCTGAAAAGACATAAAAGAAGCGTGCATGTTTTTCTTACTGAACCCTCTCTATCAGCACAATGTGTATTTTGGTCGACCGGCTTTGATGTCACTCCATGGCACAATTATCTAATACAATAATTACCGTGTGAGGAGATTTGGCCCGCAGACCTCTTCTCGCTTTTGCTGATGCACTACATAACAAAGACAGCTAATAAGACTGCCTTTGAAGTCCGCCGAGATCTAATTTGTCCCCATCAAACGGTCGAAGGAGCCCGTCGGGGAGTCCTCTGCCCCGTGTCTGACACCACGTCTTGCACTTATCACATGTGGGGGCTGTAATCACAACGAGTGTGACAGGCATCTCCACCATCTTCTCTTGTTTTAAGTTTCACACCACAACGACTGTTTCCCCTCCAAATCCTCAGACTTTATGTTCATGATGACAATAAGTGGGACTCTGCACTGGCGTCTTTGATGAGAGCTCTGGGTTTTCTCACCTGTGTGGTATTTCAGAGACTCGGGGTGAACCCGGCTGTGTCTAAGTGGGAGGAATGGAGCGGCGGGGGGCCGTTAATGATCCAGCAGCACTGAGCAATTTGGCTGTTTTGGATTTCTGCTTCACTGTTTACAAGTGTGCAAAGAGCAGAAAAAGTTTTTCTGAGCTTTGATCTATTTATCTTGTCGTTTTACTCGACTGGGTGGTAAATGGAAGAGACACAAGTGTAGAAATCAAAGATATAAAGAGAAGCAGAACTACAAAGAGACCATAAAAAATGTCCTGCTCCAAATTCTTTGTGCTTTCATGCGTAATTCGAAGGTCACACATCACATCTGCTGTGTTCTCTTTCTTTTTCTTTCTTTCTTTCTTTCTTTCTTTCTTTCTTTCTTTCTTTCTTTCTTTCTTTCTTTCTTTCTTTCTTTCTTTCTTTCTGCAGGGCGGTGAACAGTAGTCCGTACTGCTGCACTCATCTGACTGCCTGAAATTACCACAACAGATGAGATGATTAGTGGCGGTCGAGGAGGCCTCGACTGCTCGTCTCTGATGTGGCGCTCCACCTGCTGTCCTGCTCTCTGCGGGGCTCACAGCAGACTTTTGCCTCAGGAGCTCCTGGCTGCTGCTGTTAGCTCCTTATTAGCAAGTGTGTCTCAGTTTCTCTGTGATGTTGTTCCGGCGCCGACACCAGCACACTCTGGAGTCTCTTTTCCTGCCGCAGCCAGAATAACTCAAACGATTGTACATATCAAGAGTAGTTTAATCATCCAAGGTACTGCTGTACTCTTGGAAATACGATGGAAATCCTGTGTTACAAACTGTGTCGAGAAGGAACCAGACCTGAATGGATCCAACTCAGAACTGGTTCCGTTATGCTTCGGAAACCGAAATTCAATCCATCCCGTATGTTTCCACCAAAAATAAAATGTTCCAGAAGCTGAAAAGTTGGTTCTCTATTGGGACCCACAAAAAAGTCAGACCGTGGTAATGCCATCAGTGCAAGTGTCTTCTACAGTTTCTCAAACATCATATCTGGTTTTACTAAAGGAATTTCCATCTTTTTAGAGGTTTCCTAATTGATTGCTGACTTAAAGTTATTAATTATTGACCTTGAAGCTTTAAGTTTAACCAACAATGTATACGGAAGTATCATCAGCATAGTGGTGGATATTCCTGATTATATCACATAATGGGAGCGTATAAGGAAAACATCAGGGGACCCAGGGAACTGCCCTGAGGGACACCACAAACCTACTGCTCTCATTCTACCAAAGTGAAACCAGTCAAGTACCCAAAGACTGAATTAAACAACAAAAAACACTCCTAGTTTTTTCAAGGTTTTCTTACTCTACATTGTAGCTACATTAAAAACTGGAGTCGATAAAGTCATACTTTCAGGTTTGCATGTTGCAAATCCTTTTCCAAAAATAAATACTTCCAGGAGCTGAAAAGTTGGTTTTCTGTTGGGACCCAACAAAAAAGTAGGACCTGAATCACAAACTGTAATGATGTCATCAGTGGGCGTGTCTGATAACATTTGCATACCATTCATCCTGCCAACGGGACTTTTGCTTTATCATAAAGCAAAATTTTGATCCTGCGTTAACCCTAATCTTAAAAAGTTGCAGGTAAACAGTACAAAAAATTTGCTGTCTTGCTTGTTTTCTAAACTTTGTTGTCATGGTAACACAACAGTTCCAGTAGAAAAGCAGTAACCAAGTTCTGTTTGTAATTTTTATTGTGTCTTTTTTCACGTCTTTTTTTTTATTGTTTTAAAGCACTTTGTGACTTTTGTGTGTGAAAAGCACTACACACACATACATCTTAGTTAATTACTGACCACACTGCCACCTTGTGAATGAACACTGTCCTTGTTTTGATGATTTTCATAATTATACATCATTATGTGCTGCCATGTGAGCTGCTGATTAAAGCCCGGCGAGCTTCATGAGACTCATTTGTTCGCTCCTTCTGCACTTTTGCTCCCCGTTAGCCTTTTTTTCCCCTCCATCTCCTTATTGTCATTCCTCTTCTTCATCCTGCTCGTCTTCCTCACATCACATGTTTCATCCTATTCAAATCAGCCTCTCTCCTCTGTCTTCTCCGTTTTTTCTCATCTCCCTCCTCGCCCCCTTCTCCTTCCTCTGCTCTTACCTTCTTCACCCTCACACATCTCCTTCCCCGCCTTCCCCACTCGTCCTCTCTTCATCTTCATCTTCATCAGCCCACCCTCCCCCATCTCCTCATCCTGCCACAGTAGTCTCCTCGACTCCCCCTGCCTCGTAGCGCTGCGCTTCGTGATGTTCTAATATAAGGAAGACTCACCCTCATGTTTATTCACACCCACACATGCAGCCACACAAAGACACACTAACACGAGCACACATACACTCTCACAGACGCACTCATAAGAGTTATTGTTTATCTCTGCTTGTCTTAGGGGCTTCTTTCAGAGGCAGCGTTTCCCTCAGAGACAAGCAGAGAAAGAAAAACAGGAAGTTTTAGCTCTGTTCTGAGGCTTATGTTCATCGACTTTTACAAGTGGGAAAGAAAGCATCTGGGCTCCCTGCAGGAGTCCCGCGGGCTTATTGAATTTGTCTTGAGAGGATCGTCGTCTGATGTTTTATAGCAGTGGAGCATGTCAGTGAGTGTGTTGTTTCTGAAGGTAAGCAGGTAGATGTACTGTAGGGCTGCCAAGACACAGGAAGAAAGACGGAGCTAAAACGTTTAGTCTTTTAAAGAGGAAAAGTCTGAGATGCAGAAATGAAAATGTGCACGCGGGTCACGGCTTCCATTCCACCCTGATGTTGAAAATGAAATGACCCAAAACATCTGCCAAATGACAGTTATCTCAACATTTCCTGGATGGACTGGCGTTCCAGATGATAAATCCTGAGGACTCTGGTGATTCCCCAACTTTCCGTCTCGCGCCACTAGCACCTGACATTTTTTTCCCCCAACTATTGAATGGATTGTCTTGAAATTTGGTGCAGCCATTCATGGTCCCTTCAGGATGAATTGCAATACATTTGGTGATCCTCTGACTTTTCTACATCCACTTTTCACCTGTAAAACTAATGACATTCCCATCAGCCTCAGCACGACTTTGTATCTAATGCTAATTAGCACCAGGCTGTTAGCACTGTAACTGAGATCCTGTACGCACTGTGTAAACATTTCGTTAAGGGGATGATTTTGTTTGTCTTTTTTAACATCCAATCTTAAAAATGTAATAATGATAACAGCAGATACCGTCTTATTTTTTTGCTCCATCCATTCACTGATGTTATAATGCAAACAGGCTAATCAGACGTTTACGGTGTTGTGTTGCAACTTTTGTGCAAAAGAACATTAATCAATCTCTCTTGCATAGTAGACAAATGTGCTGCAGAGTAACATATCTGCATATATTTTCCATTGGCTCCTCCCCTCACATTTCCCAGCATACCTTCTTCCTTCGTAACCTTTAAGAGTAAAGCAGCCAAAGTAAAATATATACAATTAAAGTAATAGATTGGTCAGAATTATATCCATTTCTATTAACATATGCAGTTTGGAACACATCCTTAAAGATAAATGAAGATAGTTGACATGAAATCGGTATACATACCTCCTTCCCACCTTGTGCACTTGTGGTTTTGAGTCTGAGGTTTTTCTTCCTGGTAAAGGGGAGGTTTTCCTTGCAGCTGTAACGTTGTATGGTCTCCACCTTACTCTGTAAAGTGCCCGCCGCTATATGAATAAAAGTAAATTAAAAAGCATTCGGATGGATGACTGAATGGACCCACCAGGAACAGGAACCACAGGGTCAGAGGGCCTCTCACTGTGCACAGAGAGATGAATGGCAATTATAATCAGATGCTAAACACCAAAAATAAAACATGAAATGAGAACAAAGAGACTGCAAAGAGGCAAAACAAATACAAAGAGACTGAATTTGGGTCAAACACTGAAGAAATGCAAAACGAAAAACGTATCGTCGCCTCCGGGTGACACAGTTTGCGGTGGTTTGGAGTCTCTTTCAGTTTGGGGGTCTGGTTCCTCTGAAGGACGGTCGGAGGACTGAATATAATCTGAAATCCATCAGAGATGAACAGAAAGCAGACTTGTTGTATTGCTTTCGTCCATCTTATCGTGGATCTGCGGCACAGCGAGAGAAGATAAAGTAAACCAGGAGTGTTTGGAAGGTTTGTGACGCTGCTATCTGCTGCAAAGCTGCGATCTGGATAGACGCTCACAGCCTCGCCTCAGGGCTGGAAGCAGGAGAGCCGGGCAGCGTTCACATGTTCAAGGGAGGAGAAGGGAAATAAAGAGGAGTAACAGGATTCTCACTCTTACATAACACTAACAACAGGTGCTCCGTTCTCAGAAGAAACGACTTCATCTTGTCGAGATTCATCAGATTACTGAATGAGCTTATATTTCTGAGTGAAGACTGCAGCCTTCACAGCTGCAGGAGTTGTGAATGAGCGAAGGACAGCTCGGTGATGCTGCAGGCGGCGGCTGCCCTCCTGATGGATCGAATAATGTTTGAAGAAGACAATAATTAAGCCCCGAAGATTTGTGGGCCAGCAGCGCTCTGCTCCATCCATCTCCACCTCCTCCTCTCCTCCTCTTATTCTAATGACTCTCATCTCTCCATCTCTCGCTGCTCTTATTGTTTTTCCATCCTCTCGTTCGGGTTTCTTTCACCTCTTCTTCCTCTGAAGCAGCGTCTTCCTCCGACTGACTCTTCTTGGCACAGATTCAGACAGAAACAGAGAAATCTGTTTTTTATCTGCAAACTTTTCTCTTCCTCTTGAACTAAAACGGAGACTTTCCCCTCTTTCTGAATCAGATCCTGATAGACCTGCAGATTAAAATGAATCCAGGTGTTTTGTATTAAAATAAGAGAAAAGATTGTGCAGCTTCATCTGAACTTCGTGTTTGGATGATAAACTGCTGACAGGTACGTTGAATGAACACTCTGAAGGTTTGAATCCCACAGCAGCTACTTATGATGGTTATTGATATGAAACAGCTGCTGTTTCCCAGCGTGGCTGCTTGTTAATTGATTGAATTGATTGATTCCGGCTGCTGCCTGTGTTTGTGTTCGCTGTGTGTCGAGGTCGGTTTAGGTCTCATTATCTTCGGGTCCGTCTTTGCTTCACGACGGGTTCACGTAGGTTTTCCACACGTCTGCTTTGGATCAGGTCCAGAACCATGTTTAACTTTAATATTTGAGTTCATCTACCAATGACATGAGCCATTCGGGGGAAAATCTGTATTTTGTAGACACAGAAAATAACCTGGTTTATACTCTCCCCCACTAAACTGCATGGAAATGTAATATTTCTGCAGTAATTTGTAATTTTCTTTTTCTTAAAGGGAATTTTATAAAATTGGCATTGAAGAAAGTGTCGTAGCAATGTCGAGGTTTAGTGTCGAGGTTTCAATATCGAACGTTTTTGAATGACACTCAGGACACTCAGGACAGAGAGGACACGGGGCATCAGGACAGAGAGGACATCAGGACAGAGAGGACCACAGGACACCAGGACAAAGAGGACGATGGGAGAGCTGCTGGTAAACAGAGGCTCAAATTAACAATCAATCCAGTCAAACCACAATCAATTTGTTTGTTCAAGTAAATTAGCAAATTAGATTAAAGGCGTGGCGCCGGTCCACAGGAGGTTCAGGACAAGGTCGAAGGTGGTCTCTGAGGGGCTGCAGTCTGGGTCGGTGCCGACGGAACGGACCTGACGGCGACGCTTCGAACTGCGTCCTGCTCAGATGAAGCAGACGGTGGAACTCGGCCAGATGTTTCCTCGGAACTAAACCTTGTAGCAGCATCTCTAAACTAGGAACCAAGAACCAGCATCTCTAAACCAGGAACCAGGAACCAGCATCTCTAAACTAGGAACCAAGAACCAGCATCTCTAAACCAGGAACCAGGAACCAGCATCTCTAAACTAGGAACCAGGAACCAGCATCTCTAAACTAGGAACCAGGAACCAGCATCTCTAAACCAGGAACCAGGAACCAGCATCTCTAAACCAGGAACCAGCATCTCTAAACTAGGAACCAGGAACCAGCATCTCGTACGCCTCTTCCACTTTTACTTCCTCATTCTGGTTGAAGTCCCGTCCCGGTACATCCACGGTCTCCACCGCGACAGTCTCCGCGGCGGTGACTCAGGTCAGTTGTCTACCTTCGTTAGTCGTGGACGTTTCAGATCAGAGACGAACCGATGAAGAAGGAGTTCACGGACTTCAACTTGATGTGTTGATGTGTGGAACCTCTCGGTTTTATTCTGCTCTGAACTCAGGTTGGATTTCAGGATCTTTCTGATTTTATGAACGATGTTCTTCAGAGGTTTAGTTTGAGGACAGAGACGCTGCCTGCTTGAGGTTCACAGGTCGCCGCCCTGTAGAGACTCCTCTGCTCACCGTGATGTGATCCGCTGGATGCTCCCGTCTGGATTCATCCTTCGTTGCGTCCTGACATCCTGACACTCCGGTAGAAGACCGGCGCTCTTCAGCCTCCGACTCTGTTCTTTCTTGTTTTGATTCGCCTGAAGCGAAACTCTGCCTTCTCACCGTCTAACTGTTTTTTTTTTCTTTCTCTGTCTCTTCCTGTCACCGACTGTGAATAAATCAGAGTAAAGACATTTCTGTCCACCTCCTGCATGAACTGGGCACTTCCACACCTTCTCAGATTTCAGTGAGGCTCTTTGGGTTTTGATTTAGTTTTGCTGATCACAACCAACGTCAGGATGAACTTTGATGAAAACACGTTTTCAGTTGGATTTAGTCCCGTCTGAAGCTCATTGTTTACTTTCAAAGGAATATTTCTGCAGCAACAAATGATGATTTTAAAGCCGTAAAGCAGTTTTTATGTTTTGTGGTTTTATGGGTTTTTTGCAGTTTATTTCAGAAAAGACATGAAAATAATTTGTATTGAAAGGAAAAGTCATCTTTCCTCCAAGACGTCCATACTGATCAGGAAATGAAATCCCTCTGCAGGTGTTGCTGTGACTGTTGGTGGACGTCTTCTTTGTTTTATTGGTGCCCATCAGGCTCAGTTACGGATTTTATTAAGACTTCATTCTGCAGCTCTGCAGTGTATTTACATCCCTTTGGTGAGCTGTATATTCTATTATTTCTTTATTGTTGCGACGTGCACCAAACAAATTGACCCTTGCGGGGTTAATAAACTTGTTTGTGTTGTGTTTGACTTTCTGGAAAGTTCAGGACTCGTCATCTCAGTTTAACTTTGTTAAAAGTTGATGAAATGAAATGTTTTTGATGCTTCATGCACCACACGCTGTTTGCATCATGTGGAGCTGCAGGACACCACGACACTCCGGGTCTCAGAGGAAGTGGATCCCACGGAGACGCTCATACTAACACTTCCACAGGCCGGAGAGACGGACTCCTCCCGGCAGCGTCGCTGTTTTCCGGCAGCTCCTCGCCTTATTATCCTGTCAGGAGCTGATCACCTGCCTCCGGTGATCAGCAATCACTCTGATCCATCACACCTGTAGGGCCGCTCCGTGCTGCTTCTCTAACCTCCGTGCAGCCGGAGTTTCCTCGGGGCTCTTCTCTTCACTCGGCAGCGGTAGCTCACCTCTCCGTCAGCGCTGCGTGGTTGGCCTCCGGCTCAGAGCTCCATCCTCCAAACTCTCCTCGTACCACCGTTCATGCTGCCTTACGAGACAGCGACGCCTCTCGAGCTGCTTTCTTTTCTTATTTTGTTTTCTTCTGTAAAACACAAAAGATGAATCGACGAGGCAAAACTATTTCCTCTCTCCAGTAAAGTGTAAAAATGAGAGACCAGCGAGCTAAAGAACCAGGAGAGCATTACCTCCTAATCTCAGTGTCCACGTTTGATATAGGACGATTCGTGGAAGGAGTCTCGGAGCAGGTTGTAGTCTTTATTTTACAAGCAAAAATGCCAAAGATTAGATTTTTAAATGTGACGATTGCGTTCTTTTCTTTGTTTTGTGATGGTAAGTTGAAGATCTTTGTGTTGTGGACAGATGATCCGACAAAACAAGACATTTACAGATCATCTTTACGCCTTATAGTCAAAACAAATATAATGTGAAATAAATAGATTTAACTTTCATCTCTTTAGTTGTTAAATTCTGGAATCAAAAGGCTTTTATACTGAAGCCACTGTGACAGTTGTGTTGATGCTGTTTCTTATTTTTACAGTAAACAAGTGAAACTCTGTGAGCTCATGTGTGTTACAGCATGACAACAAACCTGAAGAGAATAGAAGAATTGAAATCGAAATGCAAAATAATTATTATTATTAACGGGCTTTAAAGGTTGTCCAACTATCAGCCAAAATACAAGAAGCACATCATCTCTCAGCTGATCTGGACACATGCAGCCCGACTCGTCCTCTCATGGTTCAAATAATCTGACTGGATGTCGTGTCTGACACTCGGCGGGGGATCTGCCCGTGGCCGGAGCTTTTCCTGGTGACATTTCACACCACGTGCACGACGACTCGTCTCGTTTCTGTAAAAGATGGTCGGTCGGACGGACGGACTGATGGACGAACGGACGGACGGACCGAGAACACGATTGTGTCGCTCGTGTAAAATCCAGGATTCACAGCCATCGTCCCAGAAGGTCGATGCGATCCTGCACAGACGTTTATTCAATCCATCACTCTCACCACCAGCACCTGTTTCCTCCTCAGAAATCACACACATCATTTCCAGTGGACACACGCATGGACACACACACACACACACACACACACACACACACACACACACACACACACACACACACACACACACACACACACACACACACACAAACACCGTCTCAGTGTGTCAGCAGGTGTTTTCCTTCCTTTTGTCTCTGTTTGCCGTCAGACGTCGGCCTCAACAGAGATGGATGGATGTAAAGTGGCAGCCTGTGTGTGTGTGTGTGTGTGTGTGTGTGTGTGTGTGTGTGTGTGTGTGTGTGTGTGTGTGTGTGTGTGTGTGTGTGTGTGTGTGTGTGTGTGTGTGTGTGTCCCAGATATAAAACAGCTTGTGTTCTCCAAAAGTAGCTGGATTTTCTTGAATCTCCTGAAGATCCGAAAGGCTTCAGGTGTGAGTGACTGAAAGTGTCCCAGGAAGTAAAAAGCAGAGTCATGACTTTTCAGAGTCCTGACTTCATCTGCAGGACAAAGGTCTCGTATCTGAGGACAGTAATGTCCACATTTTCACCAGAGAAGACGGATGGTTTGACAGATCTACGTCCTGGTTTTGCAGCTTTGTGTTGTGTAAAGGTTCCGGACCACAGTTGGTTCTGTCCTGAATCCATCTTCTGTGAGTGTGTAACATCTTCAGCAAAGTGAGAAACCCAGATTAACATTTTCTCAACAGCTTTCACGCTGCAAAACCAAACAACAAATTTATGCATTAAAATAAATGAACAGTAAAATTGTCGATATTTTAACTTCACTTGTTGCAAGAACACAGAGAGAATGGAGCGAGAATAATCTGCAACTTCCAGAAGGAAAGTCAGGATGAAAAGAGGAAGTGAAGCTCACTGAAGTGTGACCTATAATTTGTATAATAAAATGATGGCAGTGCTTCATGTCGTCTCCTTTTATAAAAAGCTCTTTGCTTTTTTTAGGAAACCAGTTTACAACATTTAAAAAACAGAAAGAAAGAAAACAGACAATATGGAACAAGAAATGTCATTCTGCACCCTCCAAAATAAAAGCCCGTCTTTCATCCACGGAGATGTCGGCGCCGAACTTCCAGGCTTGTTGTTAATTTGCTTGCAGAGCAGAGTCACTCATGTCGTCTGTTTCAGAGCCGCGTGTCACTTCCTCTAATCTTCCTCCTCAGAACGAATGATAATCCAACCAAACTGAAAATCCTTTTTTCTCAAAGCTACTTTACCGCTTTAACTAAATTGGGGTGAATTTCAAGTGGAAAATCTGAAATCCTGCATTATTCTGGCCGAGCGGAGGGCCGTGTCACCGGAGATAATGTCGGCAGAAGAATCTCCTAATGGAGATTAAGGTTCGACTCTGACGTGTGACTAATGAGAAAACAGGTCGGGAAAGAAAAGCAGACGAGAGGAATGAGGAGGTGATCCTTGTTAAAAGGCGTCACATTCTCCAGGAGCTTTACAGTGTGTATCGGGGTAATATGAGAGCGAGGCCGGGACTCACGCTGCTGGATTTAATGGACTGTTGTGTGAGAACGTGAAGAAAATACAAGTGAAGAAAAGGCAGTTGTTGTAATTTTACTGGTGGAAAAAGAAATATGATGAGAGGGTGGAGAGAGTCTGGTACCTGGTGCTATTCCAGTAATGATGCAAAGGGAAGGCCGACAACCAGTATTGGATGTCTGTGATCTTCGAGCCCTGACGCAGCACGGCTTTAAAAACAGCCTTGGTTCCATTGTGGAAATCACTGCATGGGCTCAGGAACACTGTGGTGGGATTTTAAAGACCTATGTTGGTCGCAACACTTTGAAGAGTTTGTGTAGAATTAAAATGCCTTTAGTTTCCAGGTGATGTGAGCAGAACTCCTTCGATCCACATTTCTTTAAACATGGAAGTTAAAACTCTCTGAAGACAAACATCCAGCGTTTCCTCTGCTTATTGAATATTAAATCATGACAACAGAGAAAAAGGGAACACTACTGTAACTGTAAAGTTACTCATGTGAATCTAAATGTAGAATAATCATGAGCAGCGGCGGCGAGAACTTTCAGTGACTGATTCTGTGAATTTAACCAGGTGATTGTCACCGTAGCTGTCAGAGACGTGACGCAGAAGATGTCAGCGTCCCGATGACATCACAGAGCTGCACTCAGTGTCCCGATGACATCACAGCATCCTGGTGACATCACAACGTCCCGATGACATCACAGCATCCTGGTGACATCACAGCATCCCGATGACATCACAGAGCTGCACTCAGTGTCCCGATGACATCACAGCGTCCCGATGACATCACAGCGTCCCGGTGACATCACAGCGCTGCACTCAGCGTCTCAGCACTCACAAACTCTCACGTCATCACCAGGATGTTTCTCCACAAACAGTCTGTGTCAAATTACATTCACCAATAATTTCTCAAACTTCTTTCCACCTCTTCATCATACAGATCAGAACAAACTCAATGTTTTATAAGTTGGAACCTACCTGAAATCGTTCATTTAAAGCTCACAGTGAAGTAGCATTAACAAGAAATGGAGATTTTTTTTTTTGCTGTGTCAGACTTCTAAAATCATCTGTCATGCAGAGACATTTAGTTCTTCATCGTCTTTAATCAGCAGGACTGATGGGATTTGAATTCTGGGTAAATTAAAACAAAAATAAAAATTTGGCTCGGTCGCCTCGACGACGGTGACTAATGTTACATCACTGATGACGCAACAGTGCATCTGCAGGATGGATCTTTAGCTCAGCTCGCTTTGTGCCGCTAAAACTGTTTATTATTCTTACAGTTTAAAGTCAGTCAGGAAATATTCCTATAACATATTAAAGTTTTTCTGTCTGCACCTCCTCCTCTTCCTCCTCCTCCTCCTCCTCCTCCTCCTCCTCTTCCTCCTCCTCCTCCTCCTCTTCCTCCTCCTCCTCCTCCTCCTCCTCCTCCTCCTCCTCTCACCATCAGACGAAGTTAACAGTCCAACTTCAGAGAGAAGGTGAAACACGGTAAATAAATCATGTAAAGGTGAAGAAGCAGAGATCAGGTCCGTTAGCAGCTGATCGTCTCCAGCAACGTGAAGCCGTCTGGTTTTAACGGCTTCGTTTGTGGAAATGTTTTGACGTTAAAAAAGAGAAACTGACTATGAACCCAAACAGTTTTGTTCTTGATTCTGTCAGAGATCGAAGTAACAGCGGCATAAAAACCATCACACACCCTTCTGTTAAAGAAGCAACAAAAATAGAAAGCATCTCTGGGATGTAGCTCCGCCTGTTGCTGTGAAGCTCACCAACAGTCTTCTGACGCCGCCGCCGCATGAAATGTACGCAAATCATCCCGGATTCTGTTTGAAGCGTGACGTCAGCGGCAGGATGGCGGCGGGAAACATCAGCCACACAGCGGGAGCGGAGGAAGGACGATGTTTGGGATCTGTGGAGAAGACACGGAGACGCTGAGACGGGAAGAAAATCTGGATGTTTTTGCGCAAGCAAGTTTCCTTTTAAACCAAAACACGCATGTTAGTCTTATAGACATCATGAATATTTCAGCAGCCCAGAGATCAGGATCAGACATCTGAGGAGCAAAACACTGGAATAAAAGTCTCTAATACGCCTCTACCTGAGTCTCCACGTCTGAGCTGCAGCACTCTGTCGATGTTCGTGGTGGAAATCGGAGGATGTTTTTAGTTTTCAACCTCATCAGTGGAAACATCTGTCCACAGCTGGAACATTCCTACTGGCAGGATGTGAAGGTCATTTTCATTCAGCCTGGATCCTGATCACAGTCTTTCATTCCTTCAAACATTGAGAGCAGAGACAACAGTCTGTCTGTCCTCCGTGAAGACTGATGGACAGACAGCATAAACAACACAGCTGCTCTCTGAGTGTCCTGAACTGAGTGTGATTATGACAAAAAGGATATTAGAACACATGATTGAATAGTTAATATGTTTGGAAAACACACTCGTACATTATTCAAGAGGAAAATCCTGCACTGAACTGCACACACACACACACACACACACACACACACACACACACACACACACACACACACACACACACACACACACACACACTGGTTTTTCTATCTTTGCGAGGACCCCTTTGACACACACTCTTGCCTAGAAACCAAAACAACCCTCGAACAGTCGGTTCTGCAGTGAAAACCTTGTGGGGATCAAAATGTGCTCACAAGTTCTAAATTACCCAACGGTCCTCAGAGGGATACACAGATAAACACACCACACACACACACAGTCCTAAATGATGACTTATTTTTCAGATTGTTAGAGACAAACAGCAGCTCCTCCACTCCATTTGATCTTCACTAATTCATTAAGTTTAAATTCATAATTAATAGCTGGAGTTGGAACATCACACACACACACACACACACACACACACACACACACACACACACACACACACACACACACACACACACACACACACACACACACACACACACACACGCTGTCTGCTGAGACTTTATGTAACGTCTTCCTCCTCCCAGCATGTTTACTTCTTCCCAGGACTTTCCCTCCACCTCTGTAATCCATCTCCTCTGCAGCAGCACCCATCAGATATTTATTATCTGCGGACCCATAAGGATCTGCCTACAAGGTCTGACGAGGAAGAGGAGGGAGAGGAAGGAGGAAGAGAGGTAGGGGTGGGGGCCAAATTAGATTTTGGCAGGTATTATCCATTTCCGAGACGTATGAATGTCCAAAGACATCGCCGGCAGGGTAAACAACGAGGCAGCAGGATAAATAAAACAAACACAACAAATAAAGCGCAGGGATGATTGTGGACACGGTGAGAAATGAGATGGGGATGATGGCTGCCGGGGGGGGGGAGGGGCGGGGTTAATGATGGAGCTGCATTAAGAGACAATACTTCTGTTTCTGTTGCAGCCTTGTGGATTAAAACTCGTCTTTAAAACAGGAAGTCATCTAAATGGCCCAGAAACACGTCATTGATAAGAAGCCTGAGGTGTAACATGGGGTTCAAATAATCGTATTATTGTTTTTGTTTTTCAACACAGTAGAAATATCTGACCTCTGCATCTTAAAGGGCCCATATTTTACACTTCTCCGGTGTTTTAATAAGAAAAAGAAGAAGAAACTTGATTTGGTTCGCTCCTTTAATACAAGAAATGCAGCTCAAAGTGTTTTACACCAAGAAAATGACATGCAGTTTTACAAATAAAGGAACATTTCAAAATATGGAAAAGAAATCAAACAAATAAAATTAAACACAAATAGAGTTAAAATATAACATATAGCAATGTTTTATTTTCAGTCATGATCTCCATAAAAAAAACATATTTTAGAGGTTTAAGGAATCAGTTTTTCATCTCTGCAGCCCTACCAACAGCCCGTTTTGTGTCTGTCTCTTTAAGGATGATTGATATCAGCGACCCTCTCTTCTGATTGGCTGACTGTTTTCATTCTCAGACCAATTACAGGTTTGCTTCTGTCTTTTTAGCTCGCTAGCTCTGCAACAGAACGACCACTGTTTTCTTCCACATAAAAGTTTGGACAGTGGTCCTTGCTGAGGGCGGACATATGACATCACCGTTAGTTTGTGACATCACAAACTTACAGGAAGTGCAAATGGCACAGTTGATGAAAACAGGCTGTATGGATTTCTCTGTGGAATGAGTGAATTGACTTTTTCACAGTAATTAAAGCAGCTCGATCTCCTTTATTATAAGAAAATAAAAATAGTATTCATTGAATATGGGACCTTTAAACAGGAAAATAAGATCTGTGTCAGTTTCATGAATGAAAACAATGATGACAAATATTTCTGACACAAAACTTGAGAGCTGTAATGAAATGTGTTTGATTGTTTAGTAACGTCTCCTTCACTTCTACGACACATAAAATAACAAAGCTTCTATGGATGTGAATTTATTAGCAATAATAAACACATGAAAATGAAAATTGAACACATGGTGACGAGAAGAAGGCGCCTTTGTTAGCTGTTTTGTATGAGGACAGATTATTACTTTGTCACAACTTTTAAAATGGAAAATGTTAAAGTTGCAAAATGCAGCGAGAGACGAGGAGAAACTCTGCAGAGACTCAGAGAGAGACGTGGCAGTGATGGACAGCTGAAGAGACGGAGACGGAGCTGGACGCACAAAAACGTGTTGAGACACAAAGAGAGACGCGTGAAGGAGACAACAGATGAAAGCTGGGAGACGGTGGGGGGGGGGGGCTGCTTCTCTCAGCTGACGTGATCTGCACAGGAAGTGGACGAGCATCACACGGAGCGTGGCTCCTCCCTCCTGGCTGATGTGGAGCATCTGGTCTGTCTGTCGTCTCTGACTCATCACACCGACTTCCTTCAGACCTGCAACGACCTTCCAGCTGCAGCTTGCTGCCGTTCACACTTTATAAACTCGTGTTGCTTCTGTCTGTTCCTGAAGGCTGGTCCACACGTGAGCTAACGTTAGCTTCTGTGGCAACGTGATGGTAAAGTCATGCAACAAATCTCCATGTTGGTTCTTTGCCCAGTTTTTGGTCATTTAGTAGAATTTTCTAGCCTTCTAACCTTTTTCGTTTTCAAAGCTTCTTTGCATGAAACCTGTTTTGCAATATGAAGAAATCCATCAACATTTTATTGACAGTTTTCCTTCTAAACTGTCTGCTGTCGCTTTTTAGTTGCAAATAAACGTCATTTCTAGGAGACTGACATGTCAGTAACTACTTCCACACACACACACACACACACACACACACACACACACACACACACACACACACACACACACACACACACACACACACACACTCAAACTCCCACTGAGGCTGAAGCACCTAATGCATTCACAGTTCAAGGGATCCGGTCATCGAGTGTGGCAGCATCGAGTGTCGGGCTTTTAGAGTGACTGATGGTGGAAAGCCTGGGGGATGGAGGGGGATGGGGGGAGGGGGGGGATGGGGAGAGGGGGTGGTGGTGTGGGGGGCATTCTGCACGGAAAGTGAAAAAAAAAGAAGAAAAGATGGAGGAGTTGCTGAAGGCATAGTCACACATCAGAGAGCCCGGCTGAGAAGGAAGTAAGAAATTCCACTTCACTGAGACATCTACTTTTATTTGGACCCCATCAATGTCTTCTTCAATACCCATTACAAGCGGTGACACGAGGGGGGGCGGGGGAGGGGGGAACCAATGGTTTGATTAGAGAAGGGGGGGAGACTCTCTAATGTGTGCTGAAGCCTTTCAGAGGTGAATTCTTTTAAGTACGTGATGAAAGGGACTAAATATGTTCAATAACAGCAATCTGATTTAGAGGAGAAGCTCTTAATGACAAAGTTAAAGACTATTTATTTCACTGGTGGAATGAACTTTGGTTTTCAGCCTCAGACAACACAGCGGACGGTTTTTACCAAAGATTTACACCACGAGGACCAAAGAAGAGTCATCCAACATTCAAGTTCAACATTCATTTATTAAAGATGTCCATTCATCTTTTAACCTTTGACCACCAAAATAAAATCAGTTCATTGTTGAGTCCAGGTGAACATTTGTGCCAAATTTGAAGAAGTTCTCTCGAAGTTTTCTTGAGATATTCACGTGAACATGACGGACAACTTGAAAACACTTCTGGCTTCGGCAGACAACGGCGACCATGTTTCCTCATGTTACAGTTCTTATGGCACGAAGACTCCACACTGAGGCCGGAGATATACTCGCCGTAAACTACGATGATGGCTGATCCTGCGTCTGTTTGAAGCGTTGGTTCATTAATGCAATGTGTCTGCAAGGTGCAACATACAGGTGACCTGTAGGGGCAGTAAAGAGGGGCGCCCTCTAGTGGAGGACAGTACGTGAGCGACAATGACACAAACGGTTGTAAATGTGAACAGGAGAATATCTCCGGCCTCACACCAGAAGTATCGTCTCAAACAAATATTTAAACTCCAACAGTATAAAAACGTTCTCTTGCTTTAATGAAATGTGTTCAGCATGCATTCAATTTCTACAAATCAAATTAACTTTATTAAATAAATATCCAGCGTTTACAGAATATTAAAAGAAATGTAAGGTTTCTTGTCGACCTAAAATCACGAGGTTCTGCAGATATGAAGCATTTTGTCCTGATGTTTTCTCAGCTGATTTATCGGCACGCAGCCCGCTAGCTTTGTAAAGCTACAGAACATTTCTTTTATTAGTGGAGAACAGCAGTTAATCATTCCTCCGTCAGATAACCGCTCAGACTTGTGCTAAAAATCAGCAAGAAGAATGTTGTTCCTCCGTCGAGCTCTCAGCGCCCTGATACACTCGCTCTCTGAGATCGATCGTATCGCTATATATTTAAGCCATGCCTGATCGATAAGGGAGATTTATAGGAGCTCGTGTTTTATGGTGCAAACATGTGGTTGGTGTACGCTGGAGCGTAACACGGTTACACAAAAACACACGACAAAAAAAATCAATGTATTCATGGTGTAAATGTGTTTAAAGCAGCAGGTTTTTATTCTTCCTGCAGGAACTTGAGTTTTACACACAAACAGAATCCTAAACAGATTAAAGTGCTTCTGTGTGTTTTATTTCTCCCTTCTCATTATTCGGCCTTCTTTGTAAATCTCACGCGTCCTCTCGAGCTGAAGCTCTCTTGGGTTCAGTCACGTAAAGCGCACACCAGGCGCGTATTCTCCAAACACAAAGCAGCGCTCTCATTTCCCCGCGACATGCTCACACATGCACCGCAGGAACCTGAATTGTTTGCTTGTGACCCGAACAGAAAGAGTCGCGCTGGATGTTAATTTGCCCCCGTGGGACGACATCCGTGATGGTGACGGAGGAGCATGATGCAATCACAGAAGGAATCCAATTCTTATTCTAATTCTGTAATAAGAGGAGAGGACGCTCATCAGCCGATCATTCGGTCTCCAGAGACCGCCGACATCCTCGCAAATGAATCCTCGCACCACGAATGCTGCGTCGCTCCACAGCAGCAGATGTTTCTCACTGCCCATTAGACACTCTTATTTTATTTATTCATGGTTTCTAATTTAATGAAGCCAAATAATAATTTCGGTGTGTCCGTATCTGTTCCCTGGAGCCTGCTTTCTGTATCGCCGTGAAGAATTAAAATGCAGAACGACAGGTCGCCTCCATCTGCTGCAGATTTAACCGTGTTTGCCGACACCGGGAGAATCTGTTGCGGTTTGATGTTCGTACGATGATTTGATTCAACAAACAAAAAAGAAAAGAAAAAGGGCAGAGGCAGCAAACAGAGCAAAGCTGAGTCACCAGTTGAACCGAGTCGTGGATTAGCGGAGAGATCAAGACGTTCGGGAGGAGGAGACGGGGTGCAGCTACAAAAAGAAAAGGGTTTCCATTTTTCCACGACGCTAACTGTCATGGTTTAGGTTTCATTTCTCTTTCGGAGTCTTTATTTCAGCCTGGAACTTATGTTTCCTGTTCTACTGTGTCGTCACTCACCCCGTGTCTTCCTGCCCTCGTGTGATCATCTGCCCCACCCTGAGTAGTTTCACCTGTCCCTCATTGTCCTCCTCTCCTTCATATAATTAGTGTGGGCTCTCCTTCCCTCTGTCAATTTGTCGTTTAAGTAACCAAGTGAGTTTCCAGTCCTTGCTAGTTCTTTGTTGTTTTAGTGGGAATAGTTTCATCTGTCCCTCGTTGTCCTCTTCTCCCTCATGTATTTAGTCTGTGTCCTCTCCTTCCTTCTGTCAGTTCATTTGAGTTATTAAGTCTTGTTTTTGTGCGTTTTATGACTGTGGATGTAGTTTTTGTTTCTTAAGGTCAAATCTTGGACTTTAAATCAGGACTTCCACAATCTTCTTTACATACCACAATCGAGAATATGTGTGTGCACGGGCGATTTCGACCTTCTGAATGCAATAAATAAATGTATTCATTTTGTCAGGACAACATGAAAAAAAGCAGACTACGACTTGTACTACTGGACATGTACAGTCGGCACTCGTATCTTCGTAGATGTGCAGAGAACTTTGCAGATGTGGACGGATGACTGAATTTAAGTCACCATGAATAATGAAACCACGACCTGGACTTGTCGCCACGTCGTCTTCACTCTGCTGAAAATCATCATCATCACCATCTGGCACCCTGGCATAGAGTTTTGATTAATGTGTGTTTCATCATCTGTAATAAAAATTCTCTTTTACAGAGAAACAAATGTTCATGTCAGATCATCTGAACCGAACACTCAGTGACGTCTCCTGGTCCGTGTTTGGACCGTGTGATTGTAGCATGTTTTCTGCAAATGTACACACACACACACACACACACACACACACACACACACACACACACACACACACACACACACACAAACAATGGTGGACAAACACAAACATCCGAATGACGCCGAGAGGCAGAAATACACCGACTGTCTGCGCATTGATTATCATTTAATTAAACATGCAGTATCGTGAGCAGCATTTACATAGAAACAAACACACACACAAAGAAGGGTTAAACCTCTTCGGGGAAAGGTCAGACTTAATCACATCCAATACGCATCCCTCTCCCAGCCCTGAAACAATTACAAGTTAATGGAGGAAGTCACAGAGAGCGGCTTTCTGAACGACTGCTGAATAATAACCGATGTGCACGTTTGTGTGTTTGTGTGTTTACAGGATGAACGCCAGCGGTTTGGTGTGTCTCTGTATTTCATATGTTCATAAATATGTTTGGTTTGTGGGAGGAGATATGTGTTGTCTTTGCCTTTGCGTGTATTTCTATGTTTGTGCAAAAAACATTACAACACAACCGGAATATTTTATTGATATTTTACGTACATCTATCATGAACGTCTACAACCTTCATCAGGAAGTATTCACAGTTTCGTCTCTTCATCATCATCACTGAGTTCCAGATGTTAACGTGACCGCTGCTAAGTGAACATTAGTGATGTCACCATGGAAACCTGAAGCTGGAGCAGAGAAACAGCAGATTTTATGTCAAACTCTGTAAACCGTCATCAGAGACCCTTGAAAGTCTTCAGAAAATCTACGGCGATGAAGCGACGAGCCGGGCGAGGTGTTCTGAGTGACGTTCAAATTTCAAGAGGGGCGGAGCTTCACTGTCAAGAGCGAAGAAGGATCGTCAGATCAGGAGACACCAGCTGGGTTTTCTTTGTGTCACCGTGAATTCGTCCCCCAGAGTCAGACTGTCAACACCGAGTTCCACCGGGACCTTCTGAAAACATTTTCTGCAAACCAGCTGAGCTGTGGCGCCATAGCAACAGGATTCTCCAACATGACAACAAGCCAGCTCACAGCGCGTTAAAAATGCATTTCTGTTCCCCAAAGATTTGACCAAAATCTGATCCAAGAGACATGGCTGAAAACCAATATTGGATGGTGGCGATCTTCAGGCCCTCACTTCTTTTAAAACAGCCACGATACTGTGGTGGAAATCACTGCATGGGCTCAGGAACACTCAGCTGTATGCGGGCTTGTTGAAGAATTTCTGTTCCCAAAAAATCGGAGCCAAAAACTAATGTTTCTCTGCTCCAGTTTCAGGTCCATGTTGAAATCACAAATATTCACGAGACGTGTGGAATTCAGAGACGACTCCTGGAATACTTGTTGATCCTGCTGCTCCGTGTGCATCACCATGCTGCGTTCAGGAACACTCTCTGAACTCTGATTGCTGCTAGAGATGAGTCATAAAGGAGGCTGTCTGTAACACCCACATGGACGAGGGGTGAAGTCACCTCACCTCCTTTTAGTCTTCCACTAATCACTTACAATTGCCCAATTAAGCCCAATCACTTTCACAGACCAACACCCTCATCGTAATGAGCCCATCATGAGACGCTCTTGCTCTCAATCACAATCCCACACTGGGATTCTCCAACGTGCATAATTACATCCACACTCCGAGCGTGACGTCTCGGTGAATCCGAGGTTTTTCTCAGAGTCTGTCAGAGAATAACACAACGTTTTTTGGGGAATTCAGGCATCGTGCTGAACGAAGTGCCCGAGGCAAGGTTGGGCTCAACTTGAAGTTTTTAAACTTTAAGGGTTCTCAGTTTGTCTCTGAATTCAGAAAGTGTTAAATGAACTGTGCTGCAGATGGTTGAGACTGCAGCATTTTCTATTTCCCCTCTGAAAACCCCGGCTGGGTGTCCTTGATCCCTGACCCTGAAGGAAAACGAGGCTGTGATCTCACAGAGTTCCTCTTTTCTACATACACCCTTGAGAAAAGAGTCAGAGCTCATGAACGACTAATCGGGACAGACTTGAAGGAGTCTGTGTTCGTTGAGCTGGATGTGAGTCTGAACAAGACCTTCAGGTTTCAGGACTCGACTCTGGAGGAAGTGGACTCGCTGGTCCTTCAGAGACCCGGTCGTCCAGAGGACCGGTCGTCCAGAGACCCGGTCGTCCAGAGACCCGGTCGTCCAGAGGACTGGCCTGGTTGAATGAGTTTGTAGATAAAAGAGCGGGGGGGTCACTGAAACCACGGCTGCTGTTCACAGTCAGTGTGAGTCAGCTCCATCTAGCTGCTGTTTACATCCACTGAAATGATGTCTGAAAGTCCACAGTGGGAGAAAATAAAACCTGAATCGCAGGGAGGCTTCAGGCCTTGAAAGGATAATTCTGGTTTATTAACGTGTCTGGTGTGTCTCTGGGTCGGGATAACTCTTCACTCAAACACGGATCCTCGAGTAACCTCAGATCTCTGATGCAGTCGTGTTTGTTCCAGGTGGCTAATTTCTGAGTTTCCTTTCAGTCGGACTGAAAATGAACGCTGCAGGGAGCTCGAGCTTCACACACACACACACACACACACACACACACACACACACACACACACACACACACACACACACACACACACACACACTCACTCACTCACTCACTCACTCTTTCTGTTGTGACTGTCAGCCCTGGACAGGTGATGGATAGCTGTTTGTCTCATATTTTGGTATTTTCCTTCTGAACCACCTTGAAATCTTTTCTCAGGTTCCTTGAACTGCTCGTTCTTCACCAGCTGACCAATCAGAATCGCTCTGCTGTAAACTGTTGCTCACACAAAACCACTCACATGTGAACGTGTAAATGCAGGCTGACAGCGGGAGGCAGATCTCCTCTGACATCAGATACCGATGCTGAGCTCACCGACACCGACCCCGTCGTGTTTCCCTGCAGGAGGAAGACTCCTTGAGAGGCGAGGAGAGGGTTAGCTCTTCTCTGCTGTTGCCCTCAGAGCACCAAGGACACCTGAACGAATCAGAGCGCAGCGTCAGGACGAGGGGAGGGCCGAAGAGTGTCGCCATGATGTCCTCCGAGAGTCTTCTCTTCTGCTGGAGCCTTCAAGATGGAGACAAACACACTTCAGTAGATGTTTTAGAGTTCTTTAAACCTCCCGACTCTCTGCGTCCTCCTGCTAAACCTTCATGTGGTGTATTCACCTGCAAGATTAAAGGGTTATTCACCGAACTCCATTGAACT
This sequence comes from Brachyistius frenatus, assembly GCF_029030835.1. Lineage (NCBI taxonomy): Eukaryota > Metazoa > Chordata > Actinopteri > Embiotocidae > Brachyistius > Brachyistius frenatus. The sequence continues at coordinate 322,049 of NW_027210725.1, forward strand.
AATATAATAGGCTGTCTCGCCTGCTTTCTGTCCGTCTCCCTCTTTCCTTCCTCCGTCTCCTCAACCTTAAGGGGCCCCTCACTTCACAGAGCCCGATCGATGCGGGGCACTTCAAAGCGCTCTTGGATCCGAGGGGTTCTTTGAAAGATGCAGGAGGCAGCGGGGCTCAATACTTAACGGAGGATCCTCTTGCATCAGCAGAGCTGCTGTGGCCAGTTGCAACCTTTAAAAGGCAGAAGTCACAAGAAGGGCAGGACATCGTAGAGACAGGAGGGTGGAGGGGGAAGAGGGACCGAGACAGGAGGGTGGAGGGGGAAGAGGGACCGAGACAGGAGGGTGGAGGGGGAAGAGGGACCGAGACAGGAGGGTGGAGGGGGAAGAGGGACCGAGACAGGAGGGTGGAATGAAAACTGAGCCTGGAGGCAACGATGACACTGAGACACTCCGGTTTAACCTGGAACTGAAGTTCATCTTATGTTGGTGGACTCACTGACCGGTCTCATCGCTAACATGTGACACAGCAGCAGGTCACACTGAGGTCACACTGAGGTCACAATGAGGTCACAATGAGGTCACTGCAGGACAGGTGGACGCCACAACCGGGAAGAAAACAACATGAAAATAACAAATAAAATGATTTTTCTGCTGAATTTTATGAGAACAAATGAATAAACCCTGAGTGTCAGAGCTGTGATTCAGGATGTAAATTTAAATAATTAAGATTTAGTTGATAATAAAATATTGCAGAATTTTTTTCTTCCATTATAACACCAAGTTCTTGTTGTTTCACAGCGTCTCCAGAAACCATCTGCCTCATCCTCTCTGGACCTGCCAGGGATGGAACATCTTTAACTGAGTAGCACATGAGAGAAACATTAATACAAATCAAACATGTTAGGGTTTTACTCCAACATATGACATTATGTTCAAAGTGAGAAATCCTGAGATGAAGCATCAGAAGAAGAAAATGAACCCAAAAACTGATGAAACTGTAACAGGAGGGTAAAAACAGAAAGCATCACATGACCTGAGAGAAACTGGAGCGACGGGGGGGCGGTGTGTGTGTGTGTGTGTGTGTGTGTGTGTGTGTGTGTGTGTGTGTGTGTGTGTGTGTGTGTGTGTGTGTGTGTGTGTGTGTGTGTGTGTTAGAGAAGCAAGTGAAATGACGCAGCTTTGAAAAGAGCTGCAGAACAGATGAAAAAAAGAAGTTCTGGCTGCTGCTGATTTATGAAACATCTTCATCCGACTATATTTTTACATATCAAAGACTGATACTGGGTCAGCTTGTTCAGTGTGAAGCAGGGTATGAGGGGGGGGGGGTGACAGAGGGAGAGTGTAAAAGTGAAACAGACAAATACAGACATACTTACATAACATGCTCAGTGTTTTGTAGCTGCTTGTCATTGACATAGAAACTCAGAAACTCTGGCGGCTGCTTCTTCCTTCATTTTCAACATCTTGATATTTTGGAGGCAGAAATGACCATATTTGGATGTGCTGGGGAGGAGCAAGCTAAATCCAAGCCTGCACACTTATACAGGAAACCTGAGTGCACCGCAGGCCTGTCAATCAAACCAGGGACACCAAAACTATCATTCTGCAGCGAAACGAGCTGCCCGGTGTTGAGCTGAGCTCGGTCTCAGTCACAGGTCGGTCCTGTGCAACAGATGCAGGACCCGGAAGTAAAGTGAGGATACTTTTAAAAATATGAATATGTATTTATTAACTTCATAAACTTAAGTACAGAGAAAAATACCTAAATCAGGTCAATCTGTGAGCCTCTAAACCAGCTGCGTCTGTCCTCGGTGCACCAGCTCCAGGTTTCCAAGCCTCCTGGCGGGTAGGTTGTTGGAAGTGTCTCAGAGAAGAGGGCAGACAGAGAGTCTAATAAAAAGTCAGCCGGAGTGGCGGCAGAGCTGCTGAGCAACACAGAGCTGTCAGTCGGCCGCTCTGACACGTTGGCCCGGTTCCCCGCAGAGAAAAGAGAGGCGGAGCTCGGCGGACCTCGGCGGACACCCGGTCCTCCGAGGTCCGCCGAGCTCCGCCCGCCTTTTTCTGTCCATGAAATATACGTCTCAAAGATGACACTTTTAAAAGTCCACTCCACAGGCTACGTCACCTCGGCCACATTTCTGAGCTGGTGGAAGGCGTCCACCTCCGACCGTAATCCTGTCTCACAAAGGCAGAGAGCAGCAACTGCACAGTGGAGAGAAAAAGGTTGGTGAAGGCTGTGAGCTGAACGGCAGAGCAGATAAATAAGATATAAACCTTCATTTTATGTCTGACTAGGAGGCTGATGATCACTCTCACTGCTCAGGGGGGAAAAAAGGCTTCATTCCTCCTGAAAAGTGATGAAATTAAAAGTAATTTTCTGGTGTTTACCTGCAGCCTTTCAAAATAAAACAAAGAAAGTGTACAAAGATTATTTTAAAACACCCTTGACAGATTTGTTGGTAGAAAAAAATATAATGAATTGGGCAATATCTCAAACTGTTTTCTTTAATTAATACCACGCATGTCTTCAGAGAAATTGATGGAGCTGCATGTTAAAGGCTGTAAGAGGTAGAATAATCTGAATTTGAATGTCTCTGTACAACGTTGTCATGCCAACAGAACTCTGAAGACTATCAGGGCACTCTGCAGCGAAATGTGGTGCCCCATGTTGGGCAGCTGTCAGTCACAGGTCCTCCAACCGGACCAGGAGCCCAAACACTGCTGAAAACAGCCAGAACCGATCAGAACCAAACAAGACTGTTCTGGAGTGTCCTGATCTGAATGCTATCAAACGTCTAAAGACTTGAAACATGCAGTCTGGAGAAGGCAGCCTTCAAACTGAAGAAAATCACAAGCAAAATGTAAGTTTAATGAAATATGGAGTAAACCAATCAATTCTTTTTGTCTCCCAGTTGCCTGAGTTCAGGATCGATCCATTAACTTCCTCGGTAGTAGATTTCATTGTGAGCGGCGGCGGCGGCCGTTGATTCCACCCTGACTTACCCACACAGGAAATGATTCATGAGATGCAGCGTTCTCTTCACGGAGGGCAGTGAAGAATCTGTGACTCACGTCGGGTTACAACCTTATTGGACAACACGGCTTCACATGTCACTCTGCATGAACACAGTGTTCACAGAGTCTCGCTGCAGGACGCTGCTGTCAGCAGGTTCAACCTCCGGAGCATCATTAAGATGTGTGATCTGACAGCAGGCCTGTGATGGAGCAGCAGCACATATGCAGGTCTTCAGCTATTCACACACACACACTCACTCACACACACACACACACACACACACACACACACACACACTCACACACACACACACACACACACACTCACACACACACACTCACACACACACACACACACACACACTCACACACACACACTCACACACACACACACACACACACACACACACACACACACACACACACACACACACACACACACACACACTCTGCAGGGGCGTCTGATTAGATGTTGTCTCTCGATGGTTTGGATCAGCTGATCTCCTCTCAGCAGAGATGCACCACCCCACGCTGCGCCCGCTCACATTTACTCCTCATGTTGCTGCATTTTAATACATCTCAGATATGAGGCGCTCGTCGGCTCCACGATCACAAAGCAGGCCTCTGATTGATTATGCATTACCTCTTGAACGCTCCCACAGAAAACGGCGGAGGAAACTGCTTAACCAGTTTGGCCACATGCCGAAACTGCAGCGCATCACTTGTGACCATCTAACCCACATTGATCTGCATTTAGATTGGCTGCTGAGGCGGAGAGGAACGGCGCCAGTGTTCATTTTGTTACCTCAGATTTCGTCTTTTATTACCCGTTTGTCGCGTTTGAGGCGGAGTGAGTGTCGTTGTGGCGACCGGAGGTCACGTAACACGAGCTGATGAGCTGGTAAACGGTTTCAGAAAACAGAGACGGTTCGGAGAAACACATGCAGACGTGACAACAATCAGACTCACTGCAGGCCAACGCTCCACATCCAACTGAATAATGAACACTTCACATCTTTCTCCCACGCCGCTGTTGGACAGACTTCACTAACTTTATGAATCACCATGGCAACAACGAGTGCGCCCTCAGTGTCCCCTGGAAACACGTCCGCTGTCCTTTGTGCTGCCTTCTTCTCAGTTCTTCTAAACGTCGGTGATGATTTTGTCTCGAGTTCCTCCCACAGCGTTGGTCTCGTCCCCGGATGATTCGGAGGTCTCTTCTGTCTTCGTGGCCTTTATTTTGTTAGGTTTAGTTTTTTTGTGGGTTTAAGTCGCTACACTTCTGAAGAGTTTATATCTCATAATCGGCTGCGCAGATTCGTACAAAATTTGAGTTGCATGATCTCGTGACATGTTTCAGTTGATGCTTAAAGTTTGGTAATAATTGATTAAAGTGGGCGTGTCCAAACTTCAACACATCGCAATAAATCAGCCGTATGTTGTTTTAGTACATTTGTTTCATCATTTTTTTACTTTACACTGAAAGAAAGAAATTATTACTTTGCAACATAATTTAAAAGACATAACAAAAATATTATTAGAAAAATATTCTTGTTTTAAATCACTTTTTTTTAAATAAATTTATGTTTATTCACTTAATATTTTTGTATTTGTTTGAGCCCAATTATTAACAATTTTAATCCCATATGCTGTAAAACACATTTAAGGCATTTAAGGAATGCAGTAAGGAGCCAGCGTTGAGCTTCATCGTGGAGAAAATCAAGGAGCACATTGTTGATCTCCACCTGCATCGTAGATTTTGTGCAACAAGTCTTTGCATTCAGTCTGTGAATCACTGCGTCTGTTTTTAAAGGCCAGCGACACTTCGGGGACTCACAAATCACAGCGGAGCTCGTCTTTTGTGGAGTGCCGTACATCCGCCCCCCCGACGGCCGGCTCCACTCAAACACCACAAACACTTCAACGGTAACTGAGCTCATCTTCCACGAACGAGCCGCTCAATTATGAAGAGAAAACCCAAAGTCAATCCAGTGAAGGATCCCGTCCCTAAAGCTGGGGGGGAGGGGGGGGGAGTGGGGGGAGTCTGTTTTGGTTGAATTACAGATACAAAAAAAAATTCAGTTTGTTTTCTTTCTGTTTGATGTTTTGCAGCATTTTGGTTGAACTTGTGTTGTCTTCAGATGTTCCATAAATAAAGTAACCCGACCTGCCTCCTCTTCTCTGTGTGCTCGTGTTGCATCATGTCAGAGGCTCCTGGACCCGGTGGACCTGCTCAGTAACAAACTACTGAAGAACGTCGCTTCTTCTTTTCTGCTGTATTTCACAAACTGAGAAGAATCAGACGTTCGTGTTTCGATGGCTGAAGTCAACAGGAAAAACATTTTTATTATTCCTGCTGCTCGTTACTCGTTCTGTGACTGCAACCAAACCACGGAGTGTGTTTGTGTGTGTCTGTGTGTGTCTGTGTGTTTGTGTGTGTCTGTGTGTGTGTGTGTGTGTCTGTGTGTCTGTGTGTGTGTGTGTGTCTGTGTGTTTGTGTGTGTCTGTGTGTGTGTGTGTGTGTGTGTGTCTGTGTGTTTGTGTGTGCCTGTGTGTTTGTGTGTGTCTGTGTGTTTGTGTGTGTCTGTGTGTTTGTGTGTGTCTGTGTGTGTCTGTGTGTGTGTGTGTGTCTGTGTGTTTGTGTGTGTCTGTGTGTGTGTGTGTCTGTGTGTCTGTGTGTTTGTGTGTCTGTGTGTGTGTGTGTCTGTGTGTTTGTGTGTGTGTGTGTCTGTGTGTTTGTGTGTCTGTGTGTCTGTGTGTTTGTGTGTCTGTGTGTCTGTGTGTTTGTGTGTCTGTGTGTCTGTGTGTTTGTGTGTCTGTGTGTCTGTGTGTTTGTGTGTCTGTGTGTCTGTGTGTTTGTGTGTCTGTGTGTTTGTGTGTCTGTGTGTCTGTGTGTCTGTGTGTCTGTGTGTCTGTGTGTCTGTGTGTCTGTGTGTTTGTGTGTCTGTGTGTCTGTGTGTTTGTGTGTCTGTGTGTCTGTGTGTCTGTGTGTTTGTGTGTCTGTGTGTCTGTGTGTCTGTGTGTTTGTGTGTCTGTGTGTCTGTGTGTTTGTGTGTCTGCACTCAGCAGGTGCTGCTGATTGTCAGCTTTTTCTTACCAGCAGGTGGTTCTGATTGTTGTGACGCTTGTGTTTTAGAAAATCTCTCAAAATGACTCAATGGAACTCCTGATAGGAGTTTTAAAGATCAGAACAAAGACCGACGAGACTAAAAAGCTGCAGACATGAACTGTTGTTGGAATGTTTTGTGTTCGCGATAATGACTCCACACTGTGAACAGACTGATGCAGGAGGCCGAGAAGTGTTTCATCAATCATTACTATTCTGAAGCAACAGTCTGCGGCAGTGATTTCAAAGACAGGTTCACCTTGCAGCAGGTTTTAAAAGAGGAGTTTTAAAAACAACTGTTTGCAGCAGAGTCTGTACTTTAATATTAATAACAGAAAAAGGAGTTTCCACTGCAGCGGGAGGACGATGCTCTTCTTGGTATTTCAGTGACCGACAGATGGCACCGAGCGGGGCGGGACAGCGGTGTCCGAAAGGTCGGAGGAGACGTGAGTTTGTGACCAGAGGATGTTAAAAAAGCAAAGCCATCAGCACCGCTGCGGTGCCCTTGAGCAAGACTCCTCCCTGCAGTGCAGCAGGTCACACTGTGGTTGTTCTGGGCCGCTTGCAGGGAGAACGAAACTGAAAGTGTGAGCAGAGAGAAAGTACCCCAAATATATTAAAAAAGAAAACTGCTGGCCAGTAAACACCTAATAAAATATACACAATATACATGAACGTGCACTGAGTATGTTTTATACAGTTGAAAGATGAAAATGATGAGGTTTAGTGAGAAACACTAGCTTATATTTCATTTAAAAGAAAACTGAAAATGTTCAACCAAACCTCACTTAAATTTTGACAAATTCTTGAAAGTTCAGCACAAAATCTAAAAGATGAAGGTTTTGTTCGGGAGCTTCAGTAAATATCATCCGAGACTCTGTTCACATGAAACCGGCTGGCGTCCAGGAGTTTTACGTCCTGAGGAGGACTCATGAGCATGTCAGTCACACAACACCACAGGAGAAGAGCAGTTTCCGATGAAGCTGGAGGTATCGTTTATTGAAGCAGATTACAGCCATTGTTTCAGAGAGAGAGACAAAGTTTTGAAGTTTGAAGTCAAATTGCTTGTAAGAATGAGAAAAGCAGCAACTTTCAGGGCTAAAAGATGAAGCTAAAACCTGCAGTTCCTCAAATGTCCTCTTGGGGCTCCAGCAGTGTGTCGGCCCCCACAAACCACCATGTTAAAACTCTACAGAAGAACTAAACATGTTTCCAGCTGAATTAAACATGTTTACAGCTGAACTAAACATGTTTCCAGCTGAATTAAACATGTTTCCAGCTGAACTAAACATGTTTCCATCAGAACTAAACATGTTTACAGCGGAACTAAACATGTTTACAGCTGAATTAAACATGTTTACAGCTGAACTAAACATGTTTCCAGCTGAATTAAACATGTTTACAGCAGAATTAAACATGTTTACAGCGGAATTAAACATGTTTACAGCTGAATTAAACATGTTTCCAGCGGAACTAAACATGTTTCCAGTGGAATTAAACATGTTTACAGCTGAATTAAACATGTTTACAGCGGAATTAAACATGTTTACAGCGGAATTAAACATGTTTACAGCTGAATTAAACATGTTTCCAGCTGAACTAAACATGTTTACAGGGAACTAAACATGTTTACAGCGGAACTAAACTTGTTTACAGTGGAATTAAACATGTTTACAGCTGAATTAAACATGTTTACAGTGGAATTAAACATGTTTACAGCTGAACTAAACATGTTTACAGCTGAATTAAACATGTTTACAGCGGAACTAAACATGTTTACAGTGGAATTAAACATGTCTACAGCTGAATTAAACATGTTTCCAGCTGAACTAAACATGTTTACAGCAGAACTAAACATGTTTACAGCGGCACTAAACATGTTTCCAGTGGAATTAAACATGTTTACAGTGGAATTAAACATGTTTACAGCTGAATTAAACATGTTTACAGTGGAATTAAACATGTTTACATCATAAATAAACATGTTTACATCAGAATTAAACATGTTCCGATCTCCAGTGCCGTTTTGATCTCCTCCTCCCAGCTGGTGATGATGAGCTGCTGATCTGTGACTCGTTAAGTCTTGTCTCCATCCCTCAGGTGTGTCTGCTTTGTCTGATTGAGTAGAAACCTTTAAAGGAGGTGCAGCTCAGCTTTTCCGTCTCCATTTTCACGCTGCAGCAGCAGTTTCCGTCTTGTTCCTGAATGATTCAGAGGTCCGTTTGGTCCTGATGGGCCCAGTTGTCCTGTTTCTCTCGATTTGATCTCTGCAAGGTTTAGTTGTGGTGCAGGTTCAGGTTAGAGGGAGTACAGCAGATCCGACGGCCATGTGTGGGTTCGTCTGAGTGGCTTCTCTTCTTTTAATTTATTTTGGCCTTTCAGGTTGTGGTGGATTTTATTTAATTTATTTTTTTTCTTATTATTTTTTTCTTATTTTGTTCTTTTGTAGAGAACCCTTATTGGGGTTGTAAGAATCTGAACAGGAAGCTGAAACATGAGGGTGTGGGAGGGTTCAAGAGGGTGAGGGAGGGGTCCTGGGGTTGTGGGAGGGTTCAAGAGGGTGAGGGAGGGGTCCTGGGGTTGTGGGAGGGTTCATGAAGGTGAGGGAGGGGTCCTGGGGTTGGTTGTGGGAGGGGCCTCGTGGTTGTGGGAGGGGCACCGGATCTGTGGGAGGGGTTTATATTTTCCAAATCAATCTGTGCAGAAAAATGTACATCAAACATGAAACCCAGACGTCTCTGATTAGAATAAACAGATCCAGCAGGATACGTACGTACAGAGTAAACTTGAATAAACTGGCGTCCCCTCTGAGTGCATCATGAACGTGCATCTAGCTGAGGATAATGTTGAAATAATGTCTGCATCTGTGGATGCAGGTGCTGCTGCTGGAGTTTGACTGCAGAGCATCGACTCAGCAGAAACTGCTGCCTCATGACTTCGTCCTCGAAGGAAAACTAATCTCCCCATTCTCCACGCTCTCCCTGCATGTTTGAGCCGGTGGATGCTGTAAACTGCTCATTCTGGGATTTACACGTGGTGAAACATCCCATTTCTTCCTCTGCCATGTTTGTTTTTCTGCTTTCGTGCCTCTCATCCAACTCAGCAGTTTTCCTTCCCAGACACACCTGCTGCTGAGCGTTAAGGTGGGCTGAACTAAAACACTGCAGCACGTTTCATCCTGGACTCATCAGACATGTCGACGCTCAGCTATGACGCTCCGAGCGCTGAAACCGTCTGGAATAAAAGGCGGGAAGCGTCGTAATGACTGTGACAGAAGTCCTTTTTGATTGCCAGCTTTTGTTCTGCCTATCGGTGGGAGAGAGCAATTAGTGTCGCTCTGACAGTCCATCAGCGCTTCTGAAATTGGATTCTGGTCCAGAGTGGCTTTCATTAAACGCTCCCTGACACAGCAGTGCTGGTTATTTGTTGAAGGCGGAGCTTCAGCACACCTCTCCGGTACGTTGTGGGTTTATTTCTCACGGCGATCAGAAAATAAAGAGTTCATCCCCTGAAATGTTTTACAGTAGACACAAACACACACCTGCTGTTGAAATGTTCAGGAGGAAGTGAGCAGGCGGGGGTGAAGAGCAGCAGCTCCACCTAGTGGCACCCACGTCACTACAGCGCCGAGGCTTCACCTTCTCTGTCTCTGTTTGGTTCATTTATATCTTCAGAATTACTGTCAGGGTTTCAGCTGTTTGATGGAATATTTAATCGTGAGATAGCAGGTTTTATATCGCAGCTCTCATACATGATATTCTGTCAAGAAACCTCCATATTTTATATTTGGATCCAGAATGATCTGCAGCTGAACTAGAATTAGATGTCCTGTTTATCCTAATTAAACAGGATTTATTAACATTTAATTTTGATACCGAGGCTGCATTCACAAACACGTTTTCATTTTAAAACACACACAGAAGTAATGCTGCATTCAAATGGACCTCGTGGTTACAACAGGTGAAGTCGTAAAAACGTCGTTGCTCGGCAACAGCAACATGGAGGGTTCATCAAGCTAACAGGAAGTACAAAGACACAGAGGGAGAAGATCAACATGTTCCTCAGATGTAGAATATTATCTAAGTTATGAGGACAAACTCTACGTGACTAAAACTATATATATATATATATCAGCTGAACATCCAACGAAACATTAACATGACCTCTGACCTTTCTGGAAACATCAGCAAACACGTCACAACTCGAGAGCTCGAGGCTGATAGAAGATTTAGAGTTACATGGTAAATACGACCATGACCAGTTGTTCCTGAACACCTCGCGAGTATCACCAGAAGAATCAGTGTGTTTACTGAGTGTTAAATGAAGGGCACGAAAACACATTGATTTCTGGGTAAAATAATTAAAGCTGCAAACATGTTGGCAGGTGATGCGTTCAAATGTTACGGTTATTTTCAGAACAGCAGTGTGTGATTTGAAATTAAAGCACTACACAATAAGTGCAGGGTTTTCCCAACAATTATAACACATCCAAGTGTTGTTTTTTTTCACAGCACCTGAGCCAAATGAACAGGAACGAGTCTGAGTGCTGAGAATGTGGGAGGATGAGAAAACTGCAGTTCAAATCTCACTACAAGCCTTCTGCTAATCATCTTGGTGTAGCAAACTATCTTTTTTTATTAATCATGATCATAATCAGAGTCATGATAAAAGTCCATAATTATGTGAAAATGTTTAGTTTGAACCTTCAGCACTGATCCCTCCACTGATCTGAGGAAAGCCCCGACAGTGTACTAATCTATGAAAAAGTACTTAATGTGAGTGTACTAAAGGAAGTATATGTAATTTGAAACACAGCCCATGTGAGGCGTTCAGGGAACAGCGGTAAATTGTGCTAAGAGTGCTTCTCTCCCCCTCTAAACTGCATGAAAATGGTGAAGTGTCAGTTGGGAGGTGGAGAACATCTGCCTCATCCAATCAGAGAGAGGAGAGCAGAGAGAGAAAAGAGCAGCATAGAGATCCATGGCGGTAAACTGCTGTTGGTGGGTCAGTAATCACAGAGCAGGAACAGGCAGCTCCAGGGCCAAAAGCAAAAACAACAAAATATATTTTATAAAACTGGTCTGGAAAACAGTATATTCAGGAACTGAGATCAAAGTCAAGGTATTAAAACTTTTTCAACGATACGCAGCTCCATTTAAAACACAGCGTTTGTTCCCAGTAGATTAAAGCAGCTGTAAACGTCTCTGCTCGGTGTTCAGGAGGAGCCACAGTGAGTGAAATGACTGTAAACCAGCACACAGTCAGGAGGAAGGGAAAAACAACAAACCTGCATTTACATCACAATGAAAAATAAAAACGTTCTAAAACGAATCAGGATTTATTTTGATGGCGGATTTTCTCATAAATTGTCATTTAATTTACAAAGTTTTAAGTGTTTTTTGTGGTTTCTTTGCGGGAGAATTGAATTGATTTTTTTTAATTTTGTTTTTACCAACTTCCTGATAAAGAGTAATATGCAATGACTTCCTGTGATAATAATCCTGCAGAAATATTCCACCTGTAAAGTGTTTTTCTTCCTGTGTTGAACTCAGAGAACCATCACGGAGCTCAACGTGATAACAAGAGTGTAAAAGCTGCGTATCTTTCCAGAACAAACCGTCTGTGACTGAACTTTAGAAACAAAGAACACATCTGCCTTCAGAATAAGAGCTTTACATGCTTTAAATCACATTCAACACTAAAACTAAGTTCAGTCTCTCAGCTGGAAGTGGAGAAAACTCATTGAACATGTTCCTCGTTCATCATGAGACCACATTTCCCACAAACCTCGTCACTTCCTGTTGTTGCTGGTTAGCTAGCAGCAGTTTGTTTTGATGGTGAGAGGAGAAGGGGGCGGAGCCTTGATGACTGGAAATGAACACGTGTTGGTGTTGGTAATAAAGTCAGTTTTACTTTGAAAGGTGACTTTATGATGTCATACTTTCAGCAGAGCTTCTGTTCACAATGTTTTTATGGAAAAATTGCAGGAACTTTGCAAAATGTATAAACACCAGAGAACACAGGAAGAGTTGAGCTCGTGTGTGTGTGTGTGTGTGTGTGTGTGTGTGTGTGTGTGTGTGTGTGTGTGTGTGTGTGTGTGTGTGTGTGTGTGTGTGTGTGTGTGTGTGTGTGTGTGTGTGTGTGTGTGTGTGTGTGTGTGTGTGTGTGTGTCATCTCGCTGCAGTGTGTTGCAGGATGGATCTTAATGAGGAGGTCTGCCCCATCGATCAGGCCTGCGTTCGCTCCCTGCACAGATTTATCTGTCAGATTATCTTCCAGCTACATATTTACACCTGGCAGCGACACCAGCACACATGTAACTGTGTGGAATGAAAGCATCAATCGTCTCTGCAGGAAAATGACAGCTGACCTTCTGCTGCTTCTCTGACAGATGAATGTTCTCGGAGGAAGAGGAGGATGAAGGTGTGTGTGTGGCGTCGCTGCAAAAAAACTCTGACTTCACCTGAACAAATAAAGGCAGCAAAATAATCCCTGTCTCCTTCTGCATGAATTCTAATGTTGGATTCATGTTTATTCTGAATAGTACGGAGAGAGTGGAGCCGTGAAGGCAGCAGCTCTGAGGCTGCAGTCACGTCCTCCGTGAAGCGTGGTGATGCTCTGTTGATTCTTCCTTTAAATCTCAGTAATGACTTTGTGAACTTCATTACAAATAAGATTATAACTAATAGGAGAGAAATGATTCACATCCTCTCCGGATTCATTGTCGTTATGACCTTTCTAATGAAAACCAGCAAAGATTCCTTTGCATTTTACATTTACACATTTTTACTGCAGATTGACACGGTAGCTTCAGGTCTGTAAAATGGTTCTGATCCAGAAGTGTCTTCAGCTGCAATACCAGCGAGTGCCACTAGAGGTCGGCTCCAAAAAGCCTCCGGCTCCATAGACTCCCATTCAACTTCTCTCATCAAATCCAAAGTGAATAAAATGTGTCCATCAGTTATCTCGGTGTTGTTAGCGAAAGTCACTCGCCAGCTCGTCCAAATATGGTCACTTCCTGCTCCAAACCGCTCCGAACTAACAAAGATGGTGACGGACAGAATCTGAACTGGAGGATTCATAACGTTCACAAACCAACGATGACATCACTGATGGATGATGACATCACTGATGGTTGATAATTGACTTAAAACCTGAAGGTGTTTGTGTCTTTTCGAGGTTTTTGTTGCGACACTGAGAAACACTTCCTGTCGATGTAGACGTCTTTAAAAAGCATCTGAAGACTCCTTTTAGTCAAACTGTTTTTTTCCTCATCTCATGTTGTGTTCTACTTATGATGTTTGTGTGCTTTTAACATATTCTGTTGCTTTCATTTTCTTTGTTTTTTAATGTGATTTTACTTCTTTAAATCTCCTAAAGAAACTTGACTTCCTTTCTTCGGTCCTCCTGTGAATTCTCAGAGCTTTCAGAACACCTTTAAAAAAGAAAAACATCCTTCGAGTATTAAAAGCCCTTTAATGACTCCGTAGAACATTTCAGACACTCTGAGCAGGTCTGTCAGGTCGATGAGCATTTTTAAAGTCTGGTGAGATAAAATTCAGTATTTAAGGAAAGAAAAGAGCTGTTTGTCTGCTGAGAGTCTTTCAATTCAGTCGTGTGTTCTTAGCTGGCCTCGGGTGTTCTTATTTATATTTCTATCTTTATTATGTGTGGACGTGTCAGCTCTTTTATTATCATTTTGAATGGAGTGTGCCATAGCTTTGTTCGTCGTGTTTTGTATGACAACAATACAGCTGAACCTTGATGTGTTCAACAAGCATGTGAGCTGCTCTTTGTTCACTCCAACAACAGTTTTGGTGTCTTTGTGGATTCAGATCTTCGCTGTAAACACTCTGCGTCTCTCTTCAGCTCTTCATGTTTTATGGTACATTATAGTTTCAAATTTAGTAGCTGTTGGGTTGTTTTATTTCATTTCTACAATTATTGTCTAATGACATTTGTTTTATTCAGATTCTGCTGCATATTTTTGTGCCTCGTAGTTTGTAACTCGATATTATTCCTGTCTGTTATTTCTATATTTAAAAAAAAATAGATACATTTTAATACATTTATTTGTTTCTTTCCTTTTAGTGTGTCTCTGTAGTGTTTATATTCCTTCCACAGATCAATAAAGTCTTATCGGATCAGGACCCTCTTCGGAAAAAAAAAATCTTTAATCTGTAAGAGGTTCATCCTGCTAATTAAAGATTGAATAAAAAGTAAATTCATTGTTTTGGAAAGCACCGACGGCTTCTTTTGTCTTTGCAGATTTATTGTTCCCAGCAGCACATTAAAAACCTTCTTCCTCTCCGTCTCTAAAACACTCAGATTTACTGTTTGTTTGTTTCCGCTCTGCAGTTTCGGAGTGAATCAGTGAAAAAAATGTTCTCCTGCGTCCCCTCGTCGTCCCACAGACCGCGTGTTTCTTCACAGTTCCTCGCTGAATCTCTCGTTTACACTAATAACCGCTTTCAGTCGTGGAATTTATTTAGTGACAAAATCAGCGAGCTCGTCTGTCTGAGCAGCTGCAGTCTGTCAAATAAAGAAAGGAGCTGCAAATAGTCCTGTCAGCTCAGACAGAACCATAAAACACGGAGAGATTACGTTCAGAACCTGCTCATGTTTCATATGTTGAGTCGCTGCACATTCAGTGTTCCTGACATTCAGCAGCTGCCTGCTCTGCATACACGGTCGATAATGAGACTCCTGCGGGAGCAGAGAGGGAAACTATCCTGAGATGCTGAGGTGGGAAACACTCGGTAGAAGGAATGTGACGCACGCTCGCATGACTTTGGCTGAACTTGAACTGTCACGGGACACCAGCAGAGTTTGAACCCAAATCTAGTTTCAGGGAAATCTGCTTTGCAGCGCTTAAATAACCTCTGCAGGAACGTGGCTGTGACCGTTGTCAGGTAGATGCTGGTTCTGAGGGTTATTCTGAGCAGAACCAGGATA
Source organism: Brachyistius frenatus (assembly GCF_029030835.1). NCBI lineage: Eukaryota > Metazoa > Chordata > Actinopteri > Embiotocidae > Brachyistius > Brachyistius frenatus. The sequence goes on from NW_027210725.1 coordinate 337,119, forward strand.
ATCCAATGATTTTGTTGGACACCTTTAAATCCAGATGTTTGCACCACTGTGCTGCATCGACCGTGAAATACACGGTTTGTTTTTCAGACAGGGTGTTCGCAGACCTCCACTTCTATAAAACCGCGTATTAAAATGGTATCGCTCAGAACCTTTACAGAACGTAGCATTAAAAATCATGACCAAAAATATTCTCATCTTTTCTGAACAAGCTCGTGTCTTTTCCACGTCTGGATGAACAAACCTGAGCATGTTGGGGAACACCTCCTGCCCTCCTGGGCCAGATGTGACGTTCGCAGCTTCCTCCATAACAGCAACTGTTTTGCATCTGTTTCTGTGATATTTATAAAGATTTAATTCATGCTGATTATGTCTAAATCCTGAATAAATATCAAGGCAAGGAAAAAACTCGCCCAAGAGCACGACACACAGACCAGCAGTTAAAAGGCAGTATGGACATTTACTGAAATATTTCAGGGAGATGAACGGTACCGATTTGGTTCAGAGGAGATCCTGGTTCAGAAACAGAGAAGATACTACAGGAAACAAGTATGTTGTTGTTCCTTAATAATGAGCCTGAAGTTCACACTGAGTCATGATGTCATAAAATGAAAATAAAAGAGTTGGATTACGGCTTTTAAAACGGCCACGATTCCATATGGAAATCACTGCATGGGCTCAGAAACACTTGGCCTTCAAATAAAAACCATATGAATCATACCTGGTTTCTGGACTGGACCATTTTGTGATGAATAAATCTGCTCCTGAATGTTCTGATCTCAGGAGTCATCGCTTCTCTTCATAGTTTTTTTTACAACCTCTACTACTCGTCTTCACAGACACACAGTCACCTCGAGAAATGTTTAACTCGAGTACCCCGACATCACTTTTGAGGAAGTTTAAATGGAGTTTTTTCTCCCATGAAGGGTTTATTGTTTCTTCAGATTGACTTGTGTATTAATCTGGGAGCTATTTGCATTCCTGTTGACTGAAAAAAAAAAAAAATGAAAAGAAAAGAAAAGAAAAAAAGAGAAGTATATGAATCAGCTTTGACACAAATCACCACCCTGGAAACCAAAACAATCGCTTCTGTTCCAATTATGAGGAGGAATGATTTGCTGCATGTGTCGGGCCCTGGAGGAGGACAGCATTACTGCGTTCATCATTTTAATTATGTATCACTTAGCCTCAGCAACAAACTGTGTCACACTGAGCGCTTCAGAAACAAACATTCGATGGGGAATTATTCGTGGATCTAAAACACAGAAGCTCCTGTTTACAGTTTCACTCCTTATTCCTGCGTTAAGATGTCAACCTGCCGTTTCCGAGTCTGTCGGAATAAATGTCGCAGCTCATTAAAGGGGAGTTTCTCAGTTTGTGTTTAGACGCCCACCGAGCATAAAGGACGGATAAATAAAATAAAATGCAGATGAGGAAACTTCACTGTTTCACTTTTACTTAGTGGTTTATTCCAGTTGAATTTTTCAAAAACTCAATAACTGATGTTAAAGAACCAATAATTCAACGCCCAAATATCTTTTTGTCAGCCAAAAACTCAAAAGTGTTGTTTACGTTCAATAAAAATATGACCAAAAAACGATGTAGTCAACGCTTAAACTCAGGACAGATCGTCCTGGCATTGGGCATTTCTGATTTTTAAAACATGACTTGAACTTTCACCAAATTGCTGCCAGTTGTTTTTCAGCAGCTCGACTCAGCTGTAGAGTGCCGGTTATTTTTTTTTTAATCAGGTGATCCAATAGGTTAAAGGTCAACTTCACTGGGACGTCTTAACATTTTGCAAAAAACACTTTTCTGTTAAATATTCAGCTCAATAACTGAGGAACGCACTGCTATTAAAACGGTGGTGGAAATCACCGCGTGGGCTCAGGAACACTTGACTTGATAATAATCTGTTCTCCACCTCTTTAAGTGCCTGTTATAAATTGTAGCACAGTTGAACCTTTGTATGTGAACCTCAGCAACGTTTTTCTGGACCCGAACAACCTAAAATATGAAAACTAACTTCCAGTCGAGACGATCTGTCCTGAGTTTAAGCGTTGACTCCCTGTGAGCTCATCCTGTCTGCAGGTGGATAGAGCAACATAAAGTATTCCCTTCGCAGGGGGAGCGGTTTTTTTTCTCGCTGTCAGGTAATAGAGAAAGGCTACGACACCGCTGTCACGGACTCATCTGAATAAATGATTCATGGCACCGGGGTGAGGAGCCGCCGAGGCGTCGCTCATCCTTCAACACGGGAGTGATGCAACGCCGCGAGCATCAGATGTGATTGTGAACATGGAGGGCAGCGGAGGACGCAGAGTGATGGCTGCAGGTTGAAAGCTGGTGGATGTGTTCGGTGGGATTAATGACAAAGTTTCAGAACCCAGAAACACATTTCATTTCAATCGGAGAACATCCACACGGAGACACATTTTTACTCTGAAAGTACACTCCTGTCTGAGCTGCTGAAATGTCATTTATATTATTAGAAAATGCTCATCATCAATAGCACAAACTAAATCCAGCAGGGGAGAAGACATACTGTTCATGAGGCTGATGCTTCACACTCTCTCCACATAATTATTGGATTAAATCAGGATTACTGCAGAGGGAAGAGGGGAAGGACGAGTTTAAGGTTTTGGGCCGCCAGCACAGAAAAACTCCTGTTTGTTCGCACTCAGCAAAATTATCTGATGGATTTTGACTTTAAACAAAAAAAGGGTGAAATTAGTAAAACTGTTCTTCTGATAAAAAATGACAATCTGTTCTCAATAAATACCCCAAATTGGAGATGTGAGTGCGTCTCTAGTGAGATCGACCACAAAATTCATCCCTGCACGATATCATCTGCAGAATTTCATTAACTCAGTAATTCATTGTTTGGAGAATATTTTTTCCACCTCGTACAATTTTCTCCTCTTCAGCCTCTTAAAAGTCCTCCTCACCGCTCTCTGGAGATATTTTGTTAATCATTTTTATCTTTACAAGAAACTACTCATACTCATGAAAATACATAGAAACATCATAATTCACTCTGTTTTTCATGCATATCCTGCCAATGGTCTCTGACTTGGAGAACATGTAGTTCCTGTCACACCTCCCTGCTGCCCCAACAGGCCAGCTGTATATTGGACAAACAGACGGTGAATAACTGGTGTTTTTAAACTGATTCACTCTCTGATATAAAATATCATCTTGGTGATAAACTATGTAGAAATACGCAGACTGTGGCTGAACTCTGGACAGAGGTGAGCTACACCTGTCTGAGGAGGAGGATGGACCTTTACCTGGAGGGGGGGGGGTGGAGGGTCTCTGGGCTGTGAGCTCTATTAGAGAGAAACAAACACACCGAGCTTCAGGTTTCGGTTCCTCCTCTTCATTTCGCTCTCACAAATGTTTGGATGCTCCAGAGAACATCAATATTCAGGGTGAGAGCAGAAGGCCGGCTGCATGAATCTAAATGTCAAGTGCACTTGAGCGGGCAGCTGCCTCGAAAGATTTGTGCAGCGCTCGGTTTTGTAGTCGCTCGTTTGTGTGTGTGTGTGTGTGTGTGTGTGTGTGTGTGTGTGTGTGTGTGTGTGTGTGTGTGTGTGTGTGTGTGTGTGTGTGTGTGTGTGTGTGTGTGTGTGTGTGTGTGTGAGTGTGTGTGTGTGTGTGTGTTGTGTTTCTCACCTCGTTTACCTTCTTCAACCTTAGTCTCCCATTTGCAGCTCTGCTGGAGGCTGAAGTCCAGTCAGGGACGCACCAACATCACATTCAATGTGACGAAGAGGTCAGAGGTCATAACAGCAAAATTTAAATCATAGAAGAAGAAGAAGGAATGCTGAGAAACAGAGAGATGCAAGATACTTTCTAATATTTTACTGTTTTATTTCTGCATGTTTACATTATGAGTGCAGACCTGTCTATTCTCTGCATAGTAAGACAAGCAGAAAGAGACTCGTCCTCTTCATTTCACCTCTGGAGACTCTCCAGCTCGCTTCTGCACTTCAAGTAAAATAACAGTCGGAGTATTTTAAGAGGCACCGCTGGGACGGCAGCAGCTGCTAAATACAGTCTGTGTACGATATTCCTCCACCAACCCCGACTTCATATTGTTAGATAAATGATAAGTCACGCACGGCTCAGCTGTCAGGAATATTAGTTTTTATTGATGTGTGGCAACAAGACGTGAATACCAGAGGCAGCCAGGTGTTTCAACAAACTGCAGGCCTGAGACTTTTACTGCAAACACATCAGCAGTAAAAGCAGGAATATTAATAACACTCATCATCCAGAATAATATCTTTTATATTAGAGCTGAAACTCATCATTATTTCCATCATGATTTTTGTTTTTTCAACTAAATGACAGTAAATAGTGAGAAATTCTTATTTTCCTTCCCATTTTATCCAAAACTCAAATATATTCAGCATCTAATCTCCACAATGTTTCTCAGAAGCTGCAAATGTGACAATATGTTAAAATAATAACAACTACATTGTTTCAGATTAAGTTTTTGTAGCTCGATGAATTGCTGCAGTTTTATATTATTAAAAATACTGGATTATAATTACTGATGCATTTCTAAAAGTGGAGCTAATTTGAATTTGTGTTTATCAATTGTGTGTTATCTGATTACATTCTGACACTTTAATCTGAAGCAGTAAAAGAGTACAAGAAGTGAAGCAGAAAGTAAAATAAAAATACTAAAATAAAGTACATTAAAATCTTACATTAAAGCAGAGTATTAGTCCAACCACACTTTGAAGTTCAATACTTCTGAGGACCCTCAGTGACATCAGCTTTTTCTTCTTTCTAAGGGTGATCTTAAAAACCTGTTATGGTACTCTGCTGCCCCCATGTGTCCACAGAGGACATTACATCCAGCATGCAGCGCTCTTTACTTTCTTGTCTGTATTTTTACACATTCAGTGTTTTCGGAGGATTTATGAAAACCTTCCTGCAACTTTTATACCTGGAGGTCAACATGTCCTCCAATAATGGCTGAGATGCCCAAATTCTCTCCTGTGAAGGGCCAAAAATAAATCTTAGATAAAATAAAACACAACTCTTTAATGTAACTAATATTATTTATATTATTTTGTTGAAATTATTGGCAAAAAAAAATAATATATCTTCTGTATCACTGCTTCGATCTCCCATCTTGACTGGCAGCTCAAAGTCAGTGATGTCGGACACGCTGACATACATCATAGTTCTTCGTAGACAAGATGAAGGTCATCGTTTAAAAGGTGTGACAGCACTGTGCTGTAAGCTGCTGCCAACCTCATGTTGTGTACTTGGACTGAGAGGGAGGAAAAGCACGAGCTTGTGTGATGCTCCGGTCGGCCAAAACTAAAAATTGGCCCCCAAATTCTGTCCCTGCTCTGAGTTACTAAGTTTTTGTGATGATATTCCTTAAATTCAGACGCAGTAAGAATGATATGATAATTACATGATGAGCTTGTACAGTCAGTAACAGGATGCAACACACAGTGGGTTGAGTGCAGCTCGACATTAAAAGTCCTTAAAAAACACATTTCCGTTATGGACCACATGCTTAAATACGATTATATTATCATAGAAGGTGAACAGGAATATTTGACTTGTAGCATTATGAGCAGAACTAAACTGTGTGACATTCACTTCATGCACGTATGTTTTCTTTGTTCTTCGGTGCTTCTGAAGCACACATCAGACTGAGCAAAGTCTTCATAATTATTCCTTTATATAGTGAATATAAGGCTTCAATAGAAGCAGCTTCCTGGTGTTGTTATGTCAGCGAGAGCAGGTTGATGTCGTAGCATCCGTCCACCTGCAGCAGCAAACAGAGAAGACGGATGTTCACACACTGTCACACATCATGTTGCATTCACTGACATGATAACTACATCTGATGTGTGTGTGTGTGTGTGTGTGTGTGTGTGTGTGTGTGTGTGTGTGTGTGTGTGTGTGTGTGTGAGAGACTCACATCAAACCGACCGATGGAGGCCGTCGTCTGGTTGGTCTGCATCACCTCGGTCAGAGCCCACATCTGCTGGATGCTGGAGGACACGGTCTGCGGGTGCGGGAGGCCCTGACACGCGTGTAGGAAATCACACGTCATGTGAAATATGAAATCTAATGTTCATAAGATTTTAAAGTCTCTTCAGGATCCTAAAATTCTCCTGAAACATCAGAGAACTTCATCCCTGTTCACAGAAGGTTTACCTCCACGTCAGGATGCTGGTCGTCGAGCGTCAGGTCAGACAGCCAATCAGAAACCTCCTTCTCTGGATCCTGGAGGGAGGAACAGATGATGTCATCGGTTTATGTTGCATCAACATGCTGGACGTTTAAATTTGAGTTTGCATCCACGTTAAAAAATATGTCCGTGACTTCGGCACCATCTGGTGGTCGAATGAAGAACAGCAGCCATGGCAGTCGGTGGATGTGTTCACTCATTCACTCGTCTCTGTGACGGACACTCAGCTGCTCACTCTGCTGCTATAAGCTGCAGTGCATTGTGGGATTGATGGATGTCAGTTTACAACTGAATCAAACAACAGACTGTAAACGGGGAGACTTTTTGATCCTACTTGTATGTGAGATTATGAGCTGCCGTTTAGCATCTTTCAGCTCCTTGTTTTGGTTTCGACCTGCTGAGCAGCAGACGGACAGTCGGAGAGTCACGTGACAACACAGCGAAGCAATTAGCAGTTCACTGAGAAACTGTTCCAGCTGTTCCCTCAGTGAGCCGCTCCTCCCTCCTCTCAGAATCACCAGGTCTGAACCATCGTGATCAACGTGAGGGCGGTTGTTTCCTCCGGTGATGAAGACTCTGCAGACGAACCTTCGTCACAGGTGAACGTGCGAGAGGCAGAACTGACCGGCTCGGTGTGAGGGAAGATCCGGATGTCCTCCAGGCTGAAGGTGAGCCAGGCGGAGGACGGCTGTCTCAGGATCAGCCGCACCGACACCACGTGGTCCGCCTCCACCTGCATCTGGTGCAGGAAAAACACCACAGAAGAAGAGAGCGTCGGCGGTCAGTCGTTTTTAAGGGAAGCTGCAGTGTTCGAAACGTAAAAAGAAATAGTGTGAAGCACTTTAAAAAAAATCCAGCAACTTCCTGAAAGTGTTGACGGCGTTTTCTGGGATTTCTTTGATTTATAAGAAACTAATTATCCTTCATGCAGTGATTCACACGTCAGAGTCAAGAATACAATCTGAAAAACAGAAGGAGCCTTTTTCTGACAACAAATGATTTGTGTATCTGAAATAATTGTTGAGGTGAAGACGCTCCTGCAGAGAATCAACCTCAGGATGAATATGACAAACAATACACATAAAAAAGGGAATAAACATCATTTACAATATCACAATCAGCCTTAAAGCAGGCAGCCTCGGAGCGCCATCCGAAGTAAACAAACATCAAATCACCATTTGGCTCCAGAACAAACAGGAAGTAAATGGGAAGTAAACAGGAAGTAAACAGAAGGAATGAAGAAGAAGCTTCCAGATTTCAGCATCGCACGGAGAACTGAGCTTTTCCCTCCTCAGCGGCTGAGTGTGGCCGACCTGAGTCCTGTGGACGGAGCAGTAGTCCTGGGACCCCCCCTCGGTGTGGGGGTTGTCCATCAGAGGCAGGTCTCTCAGGGCCGTGCACCACTTGGCGGGGGCCTCCTGCCCGGGGCCCCTCCTCAGCAGACGCACCGTCACGTAGGCGGTGTAGTAGTTCTTAAAGGTGATCTCCTCAATCTGAAACACACGACGGAGGTTTGATATCATCTGATGATCTTTAGATTCCAAAGATAGAAATCAGATGATAACAAGAGGTTCCCTGGATGAACTTTAAAATGTGCTCTTTGAAGCGTGTCGGTGCCTGAAAGGAATCTGCACGGAGTCCATGTGAAGTTATTGTTTAAGAAACACCGAGTCGGCCAAATCGCAGCATTAACATGAAGACGGGGAGACGAGACGCTGCGTGCAGATGATTCCTTTGAGTCTGAAGCCGCTGCAGGCGGACGCATTTGAAGCTGCGAGCTAACGACGAGTCGCGCTGCATTAAAACGGATCTTTAGTTACTACTAAACGCTGAGCAGTACCTCAGAGGTGTACTCCAGTAGAGTACAAATACCTCAGAGGTGTACTCCAGTAGAGTACAAATACCTCAGAGGTGTACTCCAGTAGAGTACAAATACCTCAGAGGTGTACTCCAGTAGAGTACAAATACCTCGGAGGTGTGCTCCAGTAGAGTACAAATACCTCAGAGGTGTACTCCAGTAGAGTACAAATACCTCGGAGGTGTGCTCCAGTAGAGTACAAATACCTCAGAGGTGTACTCCAGTAGAGTACAAATACCTCAGAGGTGTACTCCAGTAGAGTACAAATACCTCAGAGGTGTACTGAGTGTAACTGTTTGCTCACATTGACGGGTTTTCCAAAGGGGAGGTTGACGTCGACGACGCAGACGCCAGAGTGAGCGGCGTCCGTCTTGGTGTCTCCGATCTGCAGGTAGACGGGAGGTTTGACGGAGCAGGTGACGGGAGGTTTGACGGAGCAGGTGACGGGAGGTTTGACGGAGCAGGTGACGGGAGGTTTGACGGAGCAGGTGACGGGAGGTTTGACGGAGCAGGTGACGGGCGTGACGTCATCGGGGCTCCCGCTCATCTTCTGCAGGGTGATGAAGGTTGGATGAGGTGATGCAGCTCTACTGATGCTGCAGACTAACGAGACATGTCATTGTTTTAAAAACACATTATTATTCAAGTGCTAAAATAGTGTTAATTCACTTTTTGTGTATCTTTGGTTGTTGAGTCAGTTCTGTTCAAAAGTTCCTTTAACTTCCGTTAGTTCAGCAGAAATCTACTGAATTTAGTTTTAAATAGAAATAAAACAAAAAACAGTTTCACACAACATGTTGAACTCGACTGACTCCGAGTCCTCGCTGTGTTTCAGAGACGAGACGAAGACACGTTACAACTAACTAACTGTTGTTATGTGTCCGGTGTGCCCGGTTAACTGTCCGGTTAACTATCCGGTTAACTGTCCGGTTAACTGTCCGTTAACTGTCCGGTTAACGTGTCTGGTTAACGTGTCCGTTAACGTGCCCGTTAACGTGCCCGGTTAACTATCCGGTTAACGTGTCCGGTTAACTGTCCGGTTAACGTGTCCGTTAACGTGTCCGTTAACTATCCGGTTAACTGTCCGGTTAACTATCCGGTTAACTGTCTGGTTAACGTGCCCGGTTAACTATCCGGTTAACGTGTCCGGTTAACGTGTCCGGTTAACTGTCCGTTAACTGTCCGTTAACTGTCCGGTTATGTCCGTTAACGTGTCCGTTAACTGTCCGGTTATGTCCGTTAACTGTCCGGTTAACTGTCCGTTAACTGTCCGTTAACTGTCCGGTTATGTCCGGTTAACTGTCCGGTTATGTCCGTTAACTGTCCGGTTATGTCCGTTAACGTGTCCGTTAACTGTCCGGTTATGTCCGTTAACTGTCCGGTTAACTGTCCGTTAACTGTCCGTTAACTGTCCGGTTATGTCCGTTAACTGTCCGTTAACTGTCCGGTTATGTCCGTTAACTGTCCGGTTAACTGTCCGTTAACTGTCCGTTAACTGTCCGGTTATGTCCGTTAACGTGTCCGTTAACTGTCCGGTTATGTCCGGTTAACTGTCCGGTTATGTCCGGTTAACGTGCTCCCGGGCTGCCCGGTCTCTCCGTCAGCACCACGGACAGCGACATTAAACAGCTGCATGAAGAGAACTGGACCTGAAACACGGACGAACCTTAATGTTCCACTTTCATGTTTTGAATCTTGTATAAAGTTTTAATCATCAGCTGTTTGGGATAAACACAGTTAGCACTCTGTTAGCATGGAAGCTAACAGAGCAGAAACAGACGTTAGCTTAAAAGCTAACACCTTACCGGTATTACCGGTGATTTAAAGCTCCAATAAATCCACACAGGGCCGCGGTACCGGTTCGGTTCTCGCCTATCTTTGTCATAGATGAGTCACAGTTCGTCAAAGTGGACGGTAGAAGGAGCAGGAAGACTGGAATGAAACGCTTTAAGATGCTGATGTTGACATGCTAAAGACACTCGGCGTTACTTCCTGGCTGTAACCAAGGCGACAGAAGGAGTCTTAAAGGGCCAGCAGCACGCTGAGACGTCACAGCTGCTCTTCTTCTGGCCAATCAGAGCGTTGTCTTTTGTTCTGTACAAATTAGGATGATTTAAGAGTTAAATGTCTGTAGTACATGTCAATATATAGCCTGCATGATATAATAAAGGAATAATAATAGACTTTATTCATATAGAAACAAATTAATATCTCCATCTAAAACTGTTAAATCATTTAAGTTTTATTTAAAGTGTAGAATGAGGTCTGAGATCGTAATTCAGAGACAGTAATATTCATAAACTATTAAATGAAACTTAGATAAGAAAAGCAATTAAATAATGTTAAAAACTGGTTAAAACAACAACAACAAAACGCATTTATTAGACAAGCAAAAAAATACATTCTTTAGAGGATTTTTTTTTTAAGTGATTTTTGTTTTCTGCATTTGTGGCTATATTAACTCTGGATGTTTGTAGTTAGGTAATGTTGGTTGAAAATATATGAAAATAAAAAACAAATGATTGTAAGTGTATTTTCACGGTAAATTGACATGTGTCCTGTTGTTTGGTGAGACTGTTAAAGGGTTAATATGTCCCTAAGATACCTGCCTTGGTTTAAGAACAACCAGCTCCAGACTTCCATGTTCTTATAAACAGCAGATGGCAGCATCATCACGTGGATTAAACCTCTGACACACTGAGTCAGAGGCTGATCAGAAGCCTCGTCTCCACCGAGCTCATCACCTCCTTCACATCTCCTCCCTGCTCTGGAAACATGAGACACACATCCACAGAGATGCAGGTGTGCAGCCGTGGTATCAGGATGAGACAGAACACCTTTAGTTTATCAGTCAGCAGCAGAAATCAGCTGTTATTTCTCCGTGGCCTCATAAAGATATGTCACTGCAGCACTGAAACTCTGCTCCCAGAGACTCTCATATCCGTCTGAACATCACCTGATGCTCCACCTGCTCGGCACTCCTCTGGATCTGTGGGCCCTCAGGGGCCGTTAATAACCCTTGAGATTATTATTTCACACCCATCAAAAACATCTGAAAGACACTCACAGAGATCAGAAGAGATGGAAAGATACTCGTTCACAATAATTCATTCAGAGAATGGAACGTTATTGTAAAATGTGCCGACTCCACCGACCCGAAGGCATAAACCTGTGGAGGAAATTAAAAACAGAAAAGCAAATCGATAAAAAGAAACTTTTAGACTTTTCTTAGATATCTGATCTGCTCTCAGATGTGATGCACCAGTCTGCAGTCTCTCCTCAGTCCTTCTCCAACTCCCCATGGAGATCCAGTACAATGGCAGACATTCATGCATTCTGTTTATAGTGTTTGAAGCCGGGAGGGAGCGCTGCTTTCCAAAGCCTCCGGATCAGTCGGTGTGGGACGCTGCCACCGCGGGCTGCTCTGCAGAAACAATCCCTCTTCTCCCAGATGGTCTGCGCAGGCGAGTGTGTAGCTGCCGGGGCTCGGAGGAGGCAGATAGGGAGGAATAACTCCTACACATCCACAGCAGCCGTGTCCGCTGGGTTTTTATCTCTGAGACCCAAACTGCTGGCGTCCTCTCCGTCTGCCTGGCTGCCCTCTCCTCCTCCTTCTCTTTATTCCTGACTTCTGTCTCCGTCTGTCTGTCAGCCAGTTGTCAGTGCCATCTATCTGCTGTCTTCATGATAAGAAGTTTAAAAAAAACAAAAAAAACCCAGTCAAATGGGGACAGGGTTGTGATGTCCCACTGCACCGGGACACTCTCTGTCCATCTCCATCCTTCTTGAACCCGTCTCCCCTGCTGGGTGAGGGAGAGAAGATTCATTCGGCCCGGTCAATGATATGTTTCTTACATAAGAGCCCCGCTGAGGTGTCGCTCTTATGTAAGAAACATGAAGCTGACAGAGGCCTCTCAGTGAGAGGACAACCTTCAGAGTGAAAGCAGGAGGAGGATGAAGAGGAGGAAGAGGGAGAGGAGGGTAAGGAGGAGGGGGGAGAGGAAGAGGAGGGAGAGAGTGTTTGTCATGGTAGAAATTATAGGAAGAACAATTTCAAAATAAAGCCCTGAGTTGTCCATAGATCCAATTAGTGCAAAGGGAGCTTAAAGTTTATGGATTTTTAGGCTGGTTTCATTTCCAAAGTTTGGAGTCGTTTACTTCAGAAGTATCATGAGTGATAAAACTACAAATGAAAAAGTACAACCAGATAGTGCTGCTTTTATTAAGGGGTTAGTCTATGAGCTGAGAAACACAACAGGTGTATCACACTGGACTGTCTGCAGCTAGTTTTACTCAATAAAATCTCCAAGCACTGTGAAATAGCTTGGTGGAGTTCCACATGGCTCCGTTTTAGGACCACGACTTTTCATAAAATGTTCCACTTTAATTGTGTTTACCCATGTTTTTAAAAGTCTTTTTTTGTCATTGTCTTTACTGCATTGTCTTTGTTTTGTTGTTTTGGTTTTGTCTGTCTCATTCTCATTCTCATGATATCTTGAGAATTCCATTGTCATTTCTTCAACAACAATAATATCAACAAAATCCAGAAAAATAACAATAATAAACAAAAAATAATAACAATACTTTGTCATTTCTAAATTGTCAACTTGCAATATCACTAAAATCTAGTTTGGACTCTCACTGCAACTTATTAGTCACCCAATTTTTCCATTATTATTATTATTATTATTATTATTATTATCACAAACAGGATTGTGATCTTGAACAATGAGGATTGAAGCCCTTTTCCTCCAAGTGGATAACAGAGAAGGACACACACACACACACACACACACACACACACACACACACACACACACACACACACACACACACACACACACACACACACACACACACACACACACACACACACACACACACACACACCATCTCTGACCTCCCACAACAACTTCCCCCACACCACTTTCAATTTTTTACACAGACACAAAAATAATAATAATCACAACAAAATTGTGGACTCTTAGAAAACCAAATTGCCTTCAAACCATTTTGTAACATAGGGGTGGGGGGTGAAGGTGGGGGTGGGGGGTGGGGGTGGCACTTATAGGAGCCTGACAGCAGTTGTTCAACCGTGGATCTGTTTTAAAACACACACACACACACACTCTAAAGATTACAGGAGGTGAAGAGGATTAGATTCGATAAAGTCTATTTTACTGCCCTGTGGCACAAAAGAATAAAATCCTCCTGTGATGTACAAAATGTCTAAGCAGGAAAAACAAATACACTTCGATGCACATTTTAAATTATACAGACTCTTTAAATTCCGCGACCTCTGACCTCCTCACAGGTTGATGTGACAGGTTTCTCCTGTGTTTTGTGTTAGCATGTACTCGTGCGTCTGTGAGGTATAAACAACAATAGGTGCGCTGTGATTGGTCCATTTGGAGTGGATCGCTGCGTTCCGATTGGATGGACAAATGACTACATTCCAAGTAAAACTTTAATAAAAGTGCAGCTGACAGCAACCTTCTCCACCTCTGCACCCAGGCCTGTCAATCAAACCAGCCCCGCCCCTTAGAGCAACCGAGCACACCTTCATGGGAACGCGGCTTCCAGACGACAACAGAGGTGGAAAGTGCAAAGTTAGTCTGAACCACAGAGACACCGTAGACGCATTAATGGGAACAAAGCAGGCTGAAATAATCCTTTAATGTTTTTATTTATAACACACACACAGACAGACACAGACACACACACACACACACACACACACACACACACACACACACACACACACACACACACACACACACACACACACACACACACACACACACACACACACACACACACACACACACACACACACACACACTCCTACACTCCTACATCCCAGTTTAATAGAGAGATTAGGTTTATCCAATGACACATAACTGAATAAGACACCGTAACAATGTTTTATGCTCCTTCCCTCCCGAGGCAGAACTATTATCTGTGTGGTTTCTCAGAGATGTCTGGGTCTATTTCTGACTGCTGCTTTCTCTTAATCATACAATGAGGAATGCACGTTGCTTTCTGAGAGGAAACAGAGTGCCGGGAAGAGAGAGGAAAAGTGAGAGATTAAGTTGGAAAAGAAAGATGGCATCAAGAGAGATGGAGCAGCAGAGAGGGAGAGATTGGTGGCGTCGTCAGAGGAGAAGAGAAATGATCGCCGTGAACTGATTTCTCGCCCGGAGAAGCACACGGAGCCACCAGTGCAAACACCTGCAGATTTTTATTTTCCATGCATTTGTTATCAGCCCCGTGTTTTATACCGGGGTCCTATAATGGTGCGGTAAATCAAAGCTGACAAGTGGGGAGCAGTCGGAGGGCCGGCACTCCTGGAAAGGAAAGACAGATGACGGCAGGAGAGGCAGCTGAGTTATTAAAAGCTGAGACGTCACCGTCGAATAAGAGACGGAGAAATACGCTTTCTGTGAGTGTGAAGACGACGGTGTAAACGAAGTGGAGGAATTAAAACTGTCACGACTGTGCTTTCTTTTCATTGGTGACATTTTCTTTGCGTGACCACGTTAAATGTTTGCAAGAGGGATGGACACCTAGTCAGACATTCACACAGAGTTTGTGTTATAATTTGTTGTTTTTGTTTATGAAGTCCAAAGTCCTGACGTCACGTCCACGGCTAACAACCTGCTAACGAAGAGCTAATTTCACAAAAAAAACAGCTAACAATGCTAAAAACCAGCTAACAAAGCTAACAATTTAGATCATTTCGATAAAAACCCACTAAACTGAAGCTAACGAACAACTAACAAGAAAAAGCTAAACTCAACTAAAGAAACAGGTAATAATGCTAACAAACCCTCAGACGCCCCAGAAGGTCCCAGTAGAACTTGGTATTGACAGTCTGTCTCTGGGGGACGAATTTGACGGTGACACAAAGAAAATGCACCCGGTGTCTCCTGACCTGACGCGCCTTCTTCGGTCTTGGACAGTGAAGCTCCGCCCTTCTTGAAATGTGAACATCACTCAGAAGTCTGAAGACTTTCAAGGGTCTCTGATGATTATAAAATCAGGTTTGGATCGTGGAACTGCTTTTAAAACGGCCATGATTCCATAGTGGAAATCACTGCATGGGCTCAGGAACACTTGGCATGTTGGAGATTTTCTGTTTGCCAAAAATTTGATCCCAAATCTGATGTTTCTCTGCTCGTTAACGTGAGGAACTCAGCGATGATGTTGATGAAGAGACAACGACACTCCGAATACTTCCTCGTGAAGGTTGTAGCTTCCTGCTGCTCCGTGTGCATCACCGTGCTCCTTACTATTCACATGCGACAGAAGCAGCCTCCAAACGTCTAGACTGGTCCGCATACACGCGCTGCATGGACGATGACGCAACATTAATATTATGTGAACGCTGAGCAGCGGTGGAGATGGGACACACATTCATTATATTTAATCTGGAAGTGCTCTAAATCTCATTGTCTGTGAATCTTCTGACAGTTTTTGACTTTTATCAAATCGTGTTGATTTATGGAAACATTAAATGCACTTTCATGAAGTACATGTTTTTAATCTACTAATGACTCCTCGGTGTCCGAACACGAGTCACCAACACAAACACATGCAAACACACTCAGCCCGACTTCCACACACTACAGAACTGTTTGTTCCCTCCGTCTCCACTTTATTGATTTGGAATTCATTACAAAGTCAAATTCTTTCAAGCGTGCCGAGACAGGAGTCGGAGTTTGGGAAAAATAAAGGAGAGAAACGTGTTTATTGACTGTAACGTCCACCATCAGGAGGAGGCGGAGCAGAAACATGGAGGAGGAGGAAGAACAGCACATTTCCACCCAGCGTTGTCTGTCTCAACCTTCCTCACTCAGTTAGTGTTTGTCCCGGTGTCGTCCTCCTTCCATCACCTCCGTTGTTCTTCTCTGTCTGGACAGCCAAATGAATTCACCCACACCTCCTGTGTAAATGTAAATGTGGACACATCCAAAGGTCACTGATTGCATCAGTGTCTGCTGGGATCTGGGTGTCCGTCTGTCCTCCGTGTCTGTCTGTCTGTGTCTCTAGATTTGTTCTAAATTTCCATCTTTAGCTCATTTGAATGTGTTTTAATTATCTGCCCTCAACAGGCTATGAAGAGAGCGAAGCAGAGACTAATTCAGGTTGTATTAGGGACACGCATTAATGTTTGACTGCCTGCGAAATTCAAATTAATTCCAGAGGACTCAATTTGGTTCCTTCCCGTCTCTCTGAAGCCTCGGGCGCCATCTCGCAGCGCCGGTAAAAAACTTTCAGGTTGGAGGAAGACGTCGGTGTTCGATTGTTAATGCGATGCCTTGACCCGGTCCAGAAACCTCTAACTCTGATGTCTCCTCACGTAACATCTTAACTCAAAGGGCCCTTTAAGAGAGAGGATAGAAAGACGGGAAGTCTAAGTGTTGTGTCTCAATAATTTCTATCTAATTTATCTTTTTTTTGTGTGCCTGTCCAATTGTCAGCCCAGTGTGACATCACCTGATGGTTTGAGTCTGTAAAATGGTTCCGATCCAGAAGTGTCTTCAGCTGCAATCCCAGCGAGTGCCACTAGAGGTCGGCTCCAAAAAGCCTCCGGCTCCATAGACTCCCATTCAACTTCTCTCATCAAATCCAAAGTGAATAAAATGTGTCCATCAGTTATCTCGGTGTTGTTAGCTAAAGTCACTCCTTCTTCTTAGTTTTCTGGAGGTCCATCTGAAAATAATCCCTCATTCATTAGAAAAGAAGATTCAAGAAGACCTGTTTTTGGGGGCGTGTCTGTTTGATTGACAGGCCTGTGGTGCAGTCAGGTTACAGCTATCGGTGGGCGGGACGTAGTATCGTCAGGTTTCTAATCAGATCGGTCAGATCGACCGCTGGCTCCTCCCCCAGCTCGTCCAAATATGGTCACTTCCTGCTCCAGATGTCGAACATCTCCAGACCTCGACATGTTCTGTTCAGCAGATAATCAGAGTTAATCTCTCCATCTGTGAGCAGTCGTACTATTTTGGCTCATCAGCGGTTTTAATTCTTCTGTATTCTGTCTCTGTCTGTCCTTCTCTCCATCTCAGATGGACAGAAAGACTTTTCTGGGTTGAAGCGTTTGACTTTTGATTGACAGCCGTCAGACATGCACACGAGCTCGTCGATGACACGCTCTGAGTGTCGCTGTCATGTGACGTCTTGTCTGCTCTTCATTCTTCTCTCCTTCTTCCTCTGGTATTCGCCTCTGTTTCTTTCCCCCTGGGTCATCTTTCATTTCCAGTCCGTCACTCATATTCCTCCCCCACTCTGTCTCTTGGTTCCCATGTGTCCCCTCCGTGTCCTTATTTCTTCACCTTCCTCCTGTCTTCCTCACCGGTCTCTCTCTCTGAGTGACATATTGGTGTGAAGAGATGTTCGCAGCTCGCTACGCAGTCGAGCCTGACAGTGTGAGTTCCTCGTCTGGGAACGAGAGGCAAAGAAAACAAGGACTTAAAAACACGTAAGAGAAAGAACAGAAAGACACACAAAGGTGAAGAGGTTACAGACAATAAACAGACGTCTTTTTCTACCTTTTACCTGCTGAACATCACGAGCTACTGTGGTCACCAGACTCAACACGTCAAAAATATCAAGTTTTTAAATTCTAGTTCAGATTCTAAAATATCCAAAGATGACGTCACTTGAATGTTTCGCACACAAAAAAAACAACAAAAGATTTACTGTGGCTTTTTCAGACTGTAATTATTGTTGTAATTATTAACGCTCTGCTGTTCAGGAGTGTAAAAAAGTCACATCCACTTTTTTAAAGACAAATGTTCGAGATGGAAACTGCAGCAAAGAGGAAACTGCTGAAGTCAAAGTAAATCTGTGAAAGTCACCTACTCGGTGTGTGTTTGTCACACATTTCCTTCCCTGTTTCCCTCGATAAACTTTTGCACACCGTGCTGCTAAAGTTTGCAGCATTGGAAGGCTCCGATTACTGTCCTGGTTTTCACTGCTCTGTGTAAACTGATTTTAATGCCGCCGTGATGGAACATTTGGCGCTATTAACTTTTTTTTTAACCTCTTTGAAAATGAGGCGACCTGGTGGAGAATGTGAACATGTTTGTACTGCAGTGACACCTGCAGGGTGAAGCTGGTACGAAGGGTTAACAGGGAAGCTGCCTGCTGTGATTCGCCCAGAAGCTGCACATAAACAGCTGTATTCATGTTTTAATATGTCTTTAAATAATGTTCATGCCGGGAGATTTGTGGAAAGCAGAGATGCACTGAGCTCCTTCACTTTCTCTCTCTTTCTGTATGTCGGCGGTTCTTCTTGTTAAAACGTAGTTTTTCCTTCCTGAAATCCAGTTTTTTAGATTTCAGCCTTGGCTTGATTTTTGTCGTTAAACCTGATTCAAACCTCCTGTTCGTGTCGTGCGTTTGGGTCCTATCTTGCTCCAAGCATCACAACATGCTTTATATTTGCAGAAATACTGTATCTGGCATCTCTGTGCAGAAGTGAAACTAAAAGACTGAATGCTGAGCTGCTGACTCTGCAGAAACAACATTCAAACATCAGGTTTTTATATACAGACAACACAGCAGCAACAGGAAGTACAAGTAAAAGTCTTCTTTCACATTTGGACTCCTCGTAGCTCCAACGTTCCCCATGATAGTTAAAACACGTGAAGCGCTGACGGGGCCGTTTTAATCCGGCAGGGTTAAGCCTTCCTTTGGCCCGGTCTTGTAAGGATTGAAGGTGAAGTTGTAAATTATTGAGTGAGATGGTTTCGGGGCTAAAGTGGAAGTGCAGCATCAGCGTGTTGCAGGTGGAGTCTGTGATCAGTGCCGAAGGACTGGAAGCACTTCAGTTACATGATTGATAGAAAAAGATCTACTTGTTAAACACAGTCAAGGGAAACACACCTGATCTGGGCCCAAAGCACTTTTCTCACACACACACACACACACACACACACACACACACACACACACACACACACACACACACACACACACACACACACACACACACACACACACACACACAGCACATCCTGCGCATCAATAAACTACATCAAAAGAAGAGGCTCGTAATTTGCGACGTGTTTTCAAGTTTCCCCGTGAAACTTTATCCCCTTGATGTCCACTGATGTGCAGCACATCAACAACACTCACGTCTGCTGATCTGAGAAGATGTTTTGGGAGAGATAACCTTCGATGTGCTCATTTCCTCCGGTTGGAGAAAGTTTCCATTAGTCCCCATCAAAACCAGATCCATCACCACCACTGAGCTGGTCCCCGTCATTACTGTAAAACAGAGACGCTACATTAGAGCTGCTGAAGCTTCCCCCTCGTCATTAACGTCCTGGAAGCCAATTGATATGCTTGCATGGTTGTAATCCTCCTGGCTCGGGTCGAGTCTTCGGAGAAAACAAATTAAGACTTTTGAGGTCTGACGGGTGGAAAATCAGGTGATAATGCTGCTTTCTTCCTCCCAAGTCTTCCTCACCCTTCATCCATCACCTCATCTCTCCTTTTCTTATGTCCTTCTGTCTCATTACCTCCTTTCTTCACTTTCATTCGCATCACTTTTTCCTTTGTCCATCATGTCTGAAGTCCTTCTTCCCTCCTCTTCATCTTCCTCTTCCTCTTCTGCCATTAATACTTTTCCCTTCCTTCGCTGTCTTACTTTCACTTTCAACCATTCCCTTCTCCTTTTCTTCCCCTGACATAACAGCCCAGTACCACAGTAAAGCGTGAAATCGACATGTCCGTCCACTACTGCAAAACGTGAGATAGCCACGCTTTGGGCTGTCCAGGCGTGAAGGTTACACGTATGCAAATTCAGGACGAAGAAATTTAAATCCAACAGGTTAAAATGTTCTTCTTGAGTTGTTTTTTGTTTCCTAACCAGTTTCATTTTCCTGTAAATCACACAACTCAAAGCGTGCAGTAGGTTTCAGGAAAACATGTAACTTTCACACTTAGAAAGGTCAAAGCGTGTCTATTTCACACTTTGCCGTGATACTGTGAACCCCTATCTCCATCACTTCTACTTGGTGTCTTTCTTTCCTCCTCTCCTCCTCCTCCTCCTCCCCATCCTTCTCACCTCCATCTCTTTCAGCATCTTTCTTTAACTGTAAAAGGACAGAGATGGTATCAGTTAGGGATCATTGCCATCCACTTCTGATACCCCCATCATCATTTAATCATTTAAAACAAGTTTTACTCACCGTTTTTACTGAAGTTATTCCAGTTCTAGAGGAAATCTGCTATTTCCTGTTTTGCAAACCAAATTTGAACTTCTATGGTACATTTCAAAATGGTTTTAAAGCCGACAGCTGCTTCAATTCTGGTAAAACTGTATAAATCTCAGTCCTTCCAAGAATTTCTAATAATTACCACAAATTCAAGCAATCTCTGCAACGTTTGTGGAGGTTGCAATTTTGCAAAATTGCTGCAATTTCAATAGAAGCTCTGCTGAAGACGACTGTTTTTTTTCAGCTGCATGAAACTCTCCTAGATGATGTTGTTATTATTATCAGAAATAAAGAAGTCGTGAGACGGCGGAACAGGAAATAACTCAGAGTAGAGGTTATATTAACCCCAGCGATAGAGGTCATGTCACTCACCAGTTTGAGTTAACTCTGGGTCCAACCCGCCCAGCGGGAGTTCTGTCCCGCAGTGACCTGGCGGTCGGGTTACGGTCGGGTTCATCTTGAGCGCGGCACTTTCTAGAGTGTACAGTATATCCTCCTCAGTCGATAAGCCCTCTCCTCCTTTCCTCCCCCTCCCGTGTGCAGAGAAATCTTTGCAGCCGCCGCCTCCCCCTCCCTGAACCTGGGGGGGGGGGGGGGGGGGGGGCCTGAATGGATGTTACATCAACGAGTACACAGCTGAGACACAATGTTGTACCTCGAGCCTCATGAGATTCATTCTAATTAAGTGTATTATCATTAATCACGAACTCTCATCAATCCTGAGCGACACCACAGTGACAGAAGTATGTGGACACGTGACGACTGCACCTGCACGGGAGCATCCCATCTGGAAATATAACGGGCCTCTTTGACTTTTGCCTGATGATTATAACAAGACAGAGATTCCATTTTATTCTGCTTCTGAGATATCAAAGTAAATCTACTGCAGCTGAAGAAGAAGAAACACACATCACATGTTTGTAATGTGTTCATTTGCACCAGTTTATCATGTTTTGTTGTATTTTTCTCCTACTTTTTACTGTTGGATTCTTTTGCACCACAACACCAGGACCTGTTTCCAACCAATCTGATTCTGAATAATTCATCTAATCAGCACATTAATCTAATGGCATGTAATTATAGTCAGATGTACTCCTGCCCAGATGATACGGCCGTGATATTGGAAGCCTCTCTGCATGTGGCAGCTGCAGCTGTGCTGCGTTCAGCCTGGCTCATGTGTTTAACTTCCTAATATTTGTTGGATATTTTATTTGTGATATTTATGTGACGCAAAGATAGATCAGGAAACCCTGGGTTGATTCATCGTGATCACGCTAGTTAGGTTTAGTTGATCCAGATAACTGAGAGATATCCGGGGTTTGTTGAACTTGCTTCGAGTTCAGGCTTCAGGCTGAAATAAAGCAGAATCATCCTTGAATGCTTCTCTTTCACTTGACAACACATTCATACTCTCACCTGTGCAAACACATGATAGAAGCTGACAAACAGCAACACACAGAGCGAAGTTTGCACACGTGATGGTAACAGAGGATTTAAAAGTGGAGAGATCAAAGACTTGCAGGCTTATTTTCATATCCGAGAGGCTCTTAAATCACATTGAGTGTTTGAATGGAAAATTACACCGATTTCACCCGGCTGACTTTACACAGGCAGTGATCACAAGACAGAGAGCAGGCAGGCAGCAACATTAAAAACCTGATGATGAAACGGTGATAAAGGCACTCAGAGAAGCAGAGCACAAAGCTGACAACTCCGGAAAACAGCACAATACAGACCACTTTCTGCTTTCTGCTCTCGGCACCACGCTGGGTCCATAATGAAGTCTGATTGCTGGTATTGACTGGTGAGATATCGGCTAGTGCTCTTTTTGAAGCTGCTGCCTGCTCTTCTGTTTTGGCTCATCTTTCTTTCATTTATTTATTTAATTATTTTGTATAACCTTTAAATTCAGATTATTTTTGTCTCTTCTGTGATGTAAATGAATCTATAAAGTAAATTTAGAAAAAACAACAACACTCGGAATGAAAAATATGAGCTCAAAGATGGTAGCTTGGTGTTCTCATCACTTTTACAGCCTCGAGTCTGAATAATCCTCTAAATCGATTTTACAAGTCAACGTTTGTGACAAACATGTTTCTAAAATGGACATGTATTATTTATTTATTGATTTATTTTGTTTGTATCCTAGATGTGAATTTTGCAGCTGATCATGGAACCATTTGTTAGCTTTTAATATGAGTCGTGTTCAAGTCATATATAAAATACAAAAATAAATATATAAATATTTCTTAAACAATGGAAATAAAATATTTATGAAGAAAAAAATTATATTCATAAATGATAAATATAAATGTATAAAATGTGTATTTAAAAGGATCAAGCAATAACAGCTCCGTGCACCGAGTTCAAATTAAGGGGGAGTTGTAGGTGTTTGACCAACTGATTAAGACTTGGACCCTGTCCTGGACTTTCTCTTTATCTAATTATTGGTGAGAAAATGAAATAAAGGTTCTGACGCCAAATGTCTTTGTCGTCATTTATTCTTTGCAAAGAAGGTGTCACAGTCACAGAGTAGAAAGTGAGACCCCGAGGACAGAAAACAAGTTCTGCTATCTCTGTTCATAGCAGGTGGAGCATGGGAAGAATCCTCCTGCCTGGTTCCCATTGTACTCCCTACTGCTGCTGGGACCGTTCTGTACCAGGCCGAGGTCACAATGAGATAAAACATTGGTGACTATGTGGAGGGAAAAAGAAGACATCTGTGTTACATAAAGAGTATATGACATCATCTGGGAATATGTTTGTGTGTTAGAAGGAAGAGAAAACATCATGTGTTAGCAAACAGAATATATGTATCACAGAATATAAAGAATTACCATTACAACCCCCTAAAATAGGTGAAAACAACAGTGTGGGGTTTCAAAACATGTATATAAACGTCTTATCTGTAATTGTATGATATTAGAAGATATTTCCAACTTTCCTGCTTGGAACAATCCTGTGAAACGTTTTCGGACCCCCCTAAAGTGGACCATACCATTTCTCCACCCATCATGGCTGCCGTCCTCTCACCTTGCAGGTGAACACCAGTAGCTGTCTGAACTCCTTTAATACACTTTGTTGTTTTGCCTTCAGAGTTTCTGATTTGTTTCAACAGATAAATGTTAACTAGGTTCTAACTTGTTTAACAGTTTATTTAACTATTTATTAGCGAGCTAAAGCAGACTAATGTTAACACGCTAAAGCTAACCGATGTTTGATTGTGGGCCTTTTTCTTCTCCAGTGTTGGCTTTGTATTTTTACCTGTATAGCATGTCCTCTATTATCTAATGTGAGCTGGTGCTGGGAGGCTGGAGGATGACGTCATTACAGAGTCTATGACTTTATTTTGAAAGTCTCGTGTGTCTGAAGTGCTTCTGTTGGTCTCTTGATGAACTGTGTAGTTTTATCTTCCTGGTAACTGAACCGGGTTCAAATCCGTGAGTTCAACTGTGTGACGATTTTATTGAACTCGAGTTTAAACTTTGAATTCACAAAGTTAACTTGAGACGAGGAAAGAGAAAGTAAATGGAAACCTGTAGGAATGGAGAGCTGTGTTCACTGCTGGTGGTACGAACACGTCTGGTGGGTACATGGTGTGTACATGGTGTGTACATGGTGTGTACATGGTGTGTACATGGTGTGTACATGGTGTGTACATGGTGTGTACATGGTGTGGTTGTGTGTGTACATGGTGTGTACATGGTGTGTACATGGTGTGGTTGTGTGTGTACATGGTGTGTACATGGTGTGTCCATGATTTGATTGGTTCTGTTCAGACTGGTTGGACTGAGATTCACTTCTGCTGGTTCCTTTAAGGAGTCCATGTTGTGGCTGTTAGATGAAGCAGCTGTTCACACGTCTCATCCAGCAGCTGGAAGTTCATGTTGATGAGAAACACATAAAGATGCAGGACAAACTATCATTTGATATAAAGTTAGAGGACAAATACACTTGAACAGAATATTGCAGTAAAATGACATAAATATCTATTCATGAGTTTGTGTGGTGACATTTGTGTTATTTTGGGTTTGAAGTGAGTCTGTGTTTTTATGTGTAAATGACACAAATGTTCAACGTTAATGAATCAAAACTGTGTTTTTGAAGATGTTTTTCATGTGGAAACAGGCTGATACCAGTTATAAAATACAGGCGTGTGACATGTGGAGGATCACGTGTTGCGACAGCCATAGGAAGGAATCTGATATGAAATATCCATGTGTTCATTATTTGATTGACATGTTATGCAAAGTTCCTGTCAGGTGTATTAACTCTGTCATAATGTTTTCCATGTTTGGCTCCAGTGATGGGATGTAGCTTCAGTTGTCACACTGAACCTGCTGCTGTCACTCAAAGTTTCCTTCCTGCTCTGATGTGTTTTTTTACATGCATGTGCAGAGCATGTTTTCTCCCGCTCTGTAGCACCACGTCTCATGAAACATATATTTACATCACAAGACACTGCTGTGTGTGTTTCTGTGATGACACACACACACACACACACACACACACACACACACACACACACACACACACACACACACACACACACACACACACACACACACACACACACACACACACACACACACACACACACAGAGCTGAAAGATGAAGCTTGTGCTTCCTTCGCTGAACCTTCTGGTGTAATATTACTGAGGAAGGAATGTGACAGGCGCATGGGCATGAACAGTGGTGTGTGTGTGTGTGTGTGTGTGTGTGTGTGTGTGTGTGTGTGTGTGTGTGTGTGTGTGTGTGTGTGTGTGTGTGTGTGTGTGTGTGTGTGTGTGTGTGTGTGTGTACTTGTATCACTTGTGTTGTGGGGACATAAATCTGTTTACACAATCCTTGTGGGGACATTTCTAAATGTTCGTAGACCTGCAGACTCCATCAGTCCTGCTTCAGGTGATCTTCTTATCAACTAGTTCTCCCTTTAGTTTGGGGCTGTTGTGTTAGTAAGGAGGGCGGGGCAGGAGGCGGAGCTTCAATGCCACATTTCCACCCCTAGGTCACTCCTGCACGATGACATCACTGGTGAAACATGGCAGCCAGTGTTTCTGTGATATTTCGGCCTCTGTTCTTTCAAGCTGTCGTGGTCATTTATAGAGAAAAAATTGTGCAGCCAACATTTGTTAGAGAAAACTTTAAAAACTTTTGTTATTTCCAGATGTTTTATTTAAGTGATTCAGTTTTATTATTGCTGTCAGCACCTTTACTTCAGCCTTTCTCTGATGGTCCACATCCAGTCCCATTAATTTAGTTTAGGTAACATGTTCCCATATTTTCTGACCAGTTCAGATGGCTTTGGACGTAACATTTGAATCTGAAATGGATTTCTCTCAGACGGGAGTGACCTTCATCCCCAGTGTGTCCTCACATGCCGACTTATTTCCAGCTCGGTTTACACTGTAAGTCACAGTGAGGCATGTTCGAGATGCCCTTAAAAAGTAAAAGCCTGTTTAATGCTGACTTTCAGCTGTGTGACTTTGAAATGAACTATGCACCGCCGCCTCCAAAATAAATAAATGGATAAAAGTTAACACACAAGTCCCACGTTTTCTAGATTGAGTTCAGTGGAGCGTTGCAGGTGGTAGCACGAGTCCAGCGCCAGCTGAAGGACGGACGTCGCAGCCGTTAAATGAAACACGTCAGCGCTGAAGCTCACATCTGAACAGTGAACTCGTCGGGTCTCTGTGTGGCCGTGAGCTCAAAACACAACATGTCAGAAAACATCTGGACAGGATCGATGACCAGATTTGATTTCCTGAAAACTCTGAACTAATTTGGGTTCTGTCCAATCACAAACCAGAATTGTTGTCCTTGTTGTTGTGTTTGTGAAATGTTGTTGGGATTTTAGTTTCATTGTTGTGTTTTCTGAATGTTAAAGGTCTCCTCCAGTCACACATTAAACCACTTAATATTACTGTTTAAATCTCGAGTTTTCCGCCAAAAATATATTTTTTAAGTCATTTGAAATTATACGATTTCTCTTTAAGCTTTAGGATCTTTGAATGTGTGAATATTGTTCATTTTAAAAGGTGAACGGTTAAATTAACATCTCTCCTGCTTCACCATGAAGTCCGTTCTCACTGTACGCGTGCTTCAAAGTTATAAGTCTGTATATGACACTTCTTTAAGCTCTTTTTCGGACTCGGATTGAATTCCAAAACAGCAGGTGTCCATCTGAAAAGTCCCGTTGTTCAACATCCTGAACATCAGCATGTCTACGTTGTCGTTTCTAGCATGCGGTTCTGATCCGACAGCTCCAGGACGGGGAGGGAAGCTGCCGACTCTTCGGTCCCGTTGGTTGGTTTTTACAGAGCTCCAGTTTTACATCATCAGCTGTTGTCCATCACATCAGCGAAGTCACTGTCACTGTCTAACAAGATAAAGGCAGCATGAATTTTTAATCAAGTATCTGCGGCCCAGACTGAGATGACAGGAAGCCAGAGCATAAAGGATGAAAGATAAATACCAGTAGCTCATGACTCGGGGGGGATACTTATGTAACCGGTGTAGATGATATAAAAACAGTTGATGTGGATTTGACCTGAATAAAAAGAAACAAGTTGTCCAGACTTCAGATGTCAGCAGTGATCGTTGCACCGGAGTTTACTGATGGGGAAAAGGACGATGAAGTAAACAACACGTCATTAAAGTTTATTTCTGCATGACAAACAGAGAAACAGGCTTTGGTAGGGCAACGGCGGGTTGCCAGATAATTAGTTACCCCCCGTCCCTCAGTACCGCGCTCCCTCCTCATGTCTCCTCACCCCGATCTATTTCCAAAATGTTTTGCAGAAAAAACAAAGATGGCAGGAAGTCAACGCACAGCACGAGGGAAGTTAAATACGCTGCAACAATCAGCCGGCTGGTAATGAAGTAGCTGGCGTAGTTGTGATCCAGCTGGTGTGAGTGTGAAGCCGGCAGTCATGTGACCTTAGAAACGAGGCGACACGAACAAACTGGCCCCACTTCAGTAAGAAAGGACTTCTAATGCTGCAGCTCCACCCGCGGACACCGAACTGAGGCTTCTGGGAACATTTGTGGTTTTACAGACTCACTAATTGATGCTTCCTCGTTGTGCAGTGATAATTAGAGCTGCATCACGTTTCAGTTGCCAAAACTAAGATAGATAGATTCTTTATAGGAATTACAATGTGATTTTGTTGGGCAGCAGCCATTTTAGCAGCATAAAAATATATAGATGATTAAAAATAGATCAAATAGATAATCTGTGCATGCCCGGTACAAAAACTATAAACGCTAAAAACACTATTGCACTTTTCTGTACTTTATAGCAGCAGCAGCAGCTCTGTCATTGCTGGTTTCCTTGAGGAGGAAAGCTTCAGCAGCATGTCCACCAAACTACTGTAATCTAACACCTCCTGCTCTCTGAACGGGGGGTGAAAGGCAGGAATCAGTCCTCACCACGTGACCTCCACGTGACCTCCACGTCATCTGTACACGATGCTCGTCTGAACGCTGTTTGGAGAGTCTCTGCTGAAGACTCAGATTAACGTGAAAATATCACAGACTGTTTCTAAAAGAGTTCGTAGCTTCAGGTCTGTAAAATGGTTCTGATCCAGAAGTGTCTTCAGCTGCAATACCAGCGAGTGCCACTAGAGGTCGGCTCCAAAAAGCCTCCGGCTCCATAGACTCCCATTCAACTTCTCTCATCAAATCCAAAGTGAATAAAATGTGTCCATCAGTTATCTCGGTGTTGTTAGCTAAAGTCACTCCTTCTTATTAGTTTTCTGGAGGTCCATCTGAAAATAATCCCTCATTCATTAGAAAAGAAGATTCAAGAAGAATGTTTGATTGACAGGCTGCAGGTTTTACAGCTTGACTTTGATAAGTAAGTTTATTTGTTAATAAGCTGCAGATTTAGTTCTGTGATTACATGTATTTTATGTTGAATTTTGTACATAAAAAGGCTGGTTTTGAATGTAAAGATTTACTTGGAATCTTTTTAAACTGCAGATCATCAAAGTCTGTGTTTCAGGGTCAGACTGTGAGGTGACGGATGTCTTATCTGTCCTGTAGTTTAACTGATTCCAGCACTTATTATCTATAATCTGTTATTGCAGTCTGGAAAATGCTGAATGAGTAGAAAACCCTCTGAAGAGAAACTCTTCCTCCAGCGCAGACTCTTTCACTGCTGCTGCTGTGTTTTTTTTTAAAGATAAAAAACAGCTGTCACACTTTAATATTTCTGTCTCCGCTGAATTAAAGTGGAGGCTGGGCTCCTTATTTACCCGTTGCCATGGTGAATTGTTGCTTCAGAGCTGCATTGATGATTTAACTCGGAGGCTGAACTCCGTGACCTCCCCGCCGCCCTCTCCTGCCCGTTTGTGTTGAAGGTTTAGTGTCGTCGCAAACCAACTAGACCTCCAGCGTCAAGTCCGCATCGATGCAAAGTGCAGTGCCCAATCATAATAATTATAATAATGATAGAACTGAATAAAATATAGCTGCTTTCATCAGAATGTAAATGAATTTGAAGGCTGAATCCACAGAGTAATGTTCTGTTGCAGTGAAAGTAATTATAAATACATGTGTTTAACCAGAGGCAGGAGAACTGACTTCTCCCTTTGCTGCAGCAACAATCCTCCGAGATGAGCCTGCAGGTCTGTTCATGTGTCTGATGCTGCAAATAAATACGGAAACATCAGACGGGGATGAGGAAAGTTCCTCGAAATAACATATAAACACAGAAAGTTAGACGACAGCAGAATCATTTGTTCTTGGTTTGTTTTCCGTGATCTGATCATATTTGTGTTTGACAGCAGCTTGTGTGTTTTTCAGTGTGGACCGGCTGCAGCTCCACACAAAGGACAGGACGGAGGCCGCAGACATGTCCGACTGTTTCAGAGACGCTCTTTGTTTCTGTCAACACTTCTCCTCCGTCAGAACATCTAATGGGTCAACAGGCAGAGGTTCGGCACCGTGGATCGGGCCGCTCCCGGTCTCCACACAATCAGAATCATGAAACTGAACATGGTTTGGATGTGTGTCTGTAGAGGAGCCGCTGATGTGCATGTTCTCCTCAGATTGAGGGTTTGTGAAGAGCAGCTGAAAGGAAACGATCTGCCTGTTCGTCAACACAGCGGCTGGTTACAGCTCTAGAGATTTGGTGTATTTCTAAGAGACAGTCAGGTTTGTGTCTGTGAGCTCTAACGGGTGTCCTCATGCAGCAGGTATCACCCAGGAGTTAGGTGTCGCTGTTATTGGACATTGTTCAAAAAAAAGACGGTTAATATGGTTCGAAACCAAACTGAAGTTCTGTTTACATCTTTGGGCTTCAACAGATGTCTTCAATTGCTTTTTATTTCTCATGAAACATTTTGTTTATTAACATGAATATTTAATATATCCGTATACAACTACATTGTTTTCCCAGTTGTCTAATAAGATCAGCTGGATTACAGTCAGAGATTCAGGAGCGCCACATTTGTGAAGTGTATGGGCATCAGGTGGAGGAGGTTGGGGTGGATGGTGGGCGTACCAACACTCGACTACAACACCAGAGATCAGCGTTCACATCCAGACTGTCTGAGGGTTCTTGGGTTGAATCAAGGGAATATCAGGGAGTTTGTAAAAGTCTATTCCAGACAGGGAAAGTCGGAGGATTTGATCATTATTTGGGCAAATTTTGTTTCATGTTTAGTTGCAATTTATCAAGATATGAACTTTTCCATGTAGTCTTTTATTAATCACATTATTTAATTTTAGTTGTGTGAATAATAACATGTATGCTGAATTTAAACTCATCTCGAAAGCTCCGTCTCTCTACTCTCTGTAAATAAAGTTGTTTTTTTGTATTTCTGCCGTTGACAGTGTAGAGAGACACAAAGTTATGACTCCATCCAGGAATCAAACTGCTCGTTTTGCAGTTATGTGCTACACTTTATAGCCGTTTTGCCAGCATTTTCATTCTTCACCTTCTCCAGTGACTCCCATTACTTTTCATGTGAATGTGTGAGCGCAGCATCATAAATGTCTGCGAGAGCAGAAAGTCCAAGTGTGCATTTGTTTGATTGACGGCCTCTCGGCGCCGCTCCGTGGGACGCCAGCTTCTCTGCTCCTTCTGACCATGTAGATGCACTTTGATGAAAATAGCAGAATGCAGCTCCGAAGTGAAATGAAGTCTTTACCAGCAGTGATGTATGGTGGAAAATAACCTCAGCACCTTGTCATTGCAGCAACAGGCCCAGGAGGAAGTACATCACGTGCATTTTAATCACCTCACCTCCCCGAAGGAAACGAAACAGCGTAAGTCAAACCAACCTTCCTCCTTCTCTTCCTCCAGCTTCCTGTTTCTGTCTCAGCTCTAAATGTCCATCCTGGCTGCTGGTTGTTGTTCATGTTTTGGCGGTTATACCGTGCATTGCTTGAATGTGCTGTTCCCAGTTTGCGTTGACTTTGCTTGGACTCTAATCCAGCACCATGGACAGAGCCCAGCCTTTAAATGCAGCCACTTTCTTTTAGTTTTCTTCCTGTTTTGTATAAGTTGGTTGAACATGTTTGATTGACACCTTTGTAGTTTTTGTGTTGAAGCTGTCTGTTATGAGGTATTAGCTTTAATGAGTCAATGGATGTTGGTTTCTGCTGTTTTCCCTCCCTGGACGAAGGGTTTCCTATGTGGGTCTCTACCTTGTTCTCGAACGTCGGCGGGTGTTGGATGTTGTACAGATTGTATGGAAGGGGCTATAAAAATAAAAAGGACTGAAGTGCATGTGTCAGAGGAGCTTTGGTACTGTGCAGGGTGGCAGTTATTTGACTAAAAACTATGAATTGTCATGTAATGTTTGACTATTTTCATTACAATATTCATTTAAAAATTCACTGTTTGACTTAGAAATATTAACCACCAAACACAGACAAACAAACAAAGCTTATTGTGAAGCTATAGTGAAAAACACTTTGGTGCTTTACCTCCGTGTTATAATGTACATAATTACATTGTTGTCTGTGGTGGACATTTAACAGGACAAACCAAAAGTACACAAGTAAATGTGAATAAATATCCATAAAACAAACAAACAACACAGTTCAGACGTTGCCTGGACATGTCATGTTTTGAATGTTTCCTCAGTGTCTCTGGTCCAGTGATGGTTGTGAGTACATCTGTGTTACTGCAACAGGAGCTGCTGATGGAGAATTCAGCTGCTTCTCACCAAACCAGATCCGAGCCGGCGTCTCAGAGAACAGCAGCACGTACCAGGGATGGAAGAAGACCAGTCGGTAATCAGCTGGATCTATTCCACTATCATTCAACTATTAACTAGGAGTGCAGAGATCATCCTTTTTTGACCTCCGCTTCAACAGCTGACAGAAATGAGCTGTTTCATCAGCGAGGCCTCTCGAGGCGTTTCCCCATCTCACCACAAGCTGCAACCATTTTCCTGAAGCGATGCTTCGCCACCCGCTGTCTCCTCCACGCTCTGGATAACCGGCCCAGATTGGATTTGCCTGATGTGTGTTAAAGATGGGAGATGTTGGAGTTTTTGGTTTGCTGGGAATTTGTTAAAGACTTTTTTACCTCCAACTTGTGACTCCTGACAGCATCATCATCTCTTTGTCCTAGACAGGAAATCCTTCACTTGTTGCTTGTTAGTGAGAGTTTGTGTGGATGTGATTTATAGGACTTTGTCTGAAGGGAAACATCCGTCGTCTCTGCTGTTATTTAACGTCTCCGTCAGCCTCACTGACTTCCATAGAAATAACAACCGAAAACATCAGAGACTCCATCTGTTCACGCTGTTTCACAGAGTAAGTTCATCTTCAGTGTATTAGTTTAATATTCTGTTTCATAAATATATGTCTGGTATTTCTAACAAACCAAACTGATTTGAAATCAGTTGAAAATTTGGCAACTTCTAATGGTTTTAATTGTTGATCGACTTTTTGCTTCCAATGCTTATAGTTATATTTTTTAGATGTACATAGTAGGGTTGTCATGAGATTTCCACAGCATGAATATTTGGTCAAAAGAACTCATTGCAACGATATTAACGAGATATTGATTGAAAATGTTATGTGAATAATTCAAATTATTTGATCAGGATCTGGTTACTGCTGGTTACTGCGTGGTTACTGCTGGTTACTGCTTGGTTACTGTTGGTTACTGTTGGTTACTGCTGGTTACTGCTTGGTTGGTGTTGGTTACTGCTTGGTTACTGCTGGTTACTGCTTGGTTACTGTTGGTTACTGTTGGTTACTATTGGTTACTGCTTAGTAACTACTGATTACTGTTGGTTACTGCTTGGTTACTACTTGGTTACCACTGATTACTGCTGGCTACTGCTTGGTTACTGCTGGTTACTGCTTGGTTACTGTTGGTTACTGTTGGTTACTATTGGTTACTGCTTAGTAACTACTGATTACTGTTGGTTACTGCTTGGTTACTACTTGGTTACCACTGATTACTGCTGGCTACTGCTTGGTTACTGATGGTTACTGGTGATTACTGGTGGTTACTGCTGGTTACTGCTGGTTACTGCTGGCTACTGCTTGGTTACTGCTGGTTACTGGTGGTTACTGCTGGTTACTACTGGTTACTGGTGATTACTGGTGGTTACTGCTGGTTACTGGTGATTACTGCTGGTTACTGCTGGTTACTGCTCACAATGAAATAGAGGAAGTGTGTCTTTTTATGCCTTATTATCTCGTTGGAGAACTCTTCTTTTATTGAAACATGTGCAGTTAATTTCTTTAACAAGAGCAGCTTTAATTTAACTGTTTCAGTAACGTGAGTCGTGATGTCACGCTGTCCATAACTGCCGGGAACATGTGGAGCGTTTACCTGATGTGAACAACAGCTGGTATGAAGAGGTGTGTTCTTCACATGGCAGCGAGTGTTTGAGTGATGGAGAAGTGAGGTCCTCACGTGTCGCTCCGTGTCGTCTCCACCTTGGAAGCTGCAGCTCCTTCTTGCCAGCCAGAAGGCTTTTATAAATACAGACCTCTGACATCATAAAGCAAACGTTTCATTGTGCCGCGTACGTCCGTGCTACAATCCCACAGCAGATGTTCGGCTTTTTATGGGATAGTCGAGGCTTCAAAGGCCCTTTATGACTTCAAGAGTGTTGTAAAATATTTCCAGGATGCACATATAAAAGAAATAAGCTCCCATGACGGGTTGTGTTGGTTATGGAGACAAAACATAAAAAGATGTTGTGTGAAAGCAAAAGAAGTGCTGGCGGTTATTTATATAACTATTGACCAATGCTGAGGCAGCCCACAAAAAAATCACATCAGAATTTAGTCAAATCAACTCACCTGTTATTATCTTAAATTCAACATATTGGTTTTATTAATTTTAAGGAAATTCAGCTCCAAATATCAACTAATTTTCAGAAAAGATAACATCTTTCAGCTTAAAATGACGAGTTGACTAAATGAACAGCTGACAGTTTGTTAAATTAAAGATTTCAAGAAACAAAACTATCATATCAGCAGATTTACAGTCTGTAGAAAGGTATTTGTAGTTTAAAGAAAACAAGTTTGTTGGAAACTTTCTGTGCAGCCTCACCTGTAAACAAATTGCACACGACAGGTAAATGAAGGAGGATTCAGACGACATGAGCTCAGACCGATATTGACACGATATGAATGTCAGGAAGGACAAACAGACCTTGTAGTGTGGCATCATGCTGCCTGGTGACATCAAGGGGGAGTCGGTTGACTTCCTATAATTTCCAGGCAGCTCTTTCACACAATTTCTCTGGGTTGAAACAACAAGTAGTGTTTTACAGTGCAGCTAAAGCAGCAGCACCTCGAGCCTGACCGATAAACAGCGACCCAGCTGGTGAGGAGACGAGATGGAGCCAGCAGCGCTACCTTCTTCCTCCGGCAGCCTCAGATGGAGCATATGTTCCCCTCTGCTGACAAACGTTCAGGCTTCCAGCGATCGTCAACCAAAGAGCTGCGAGGCCGAAGAGGAGAGCTGGCAGCGCCACCCAGCAGCTGCAGCAGCCTCCACCTCCTCACAGCGCCGAACCAGAACAGCCTCTTTATTCTCCTCGCAGCGACTCTAACGTGTGTCTGAGTTTCTACATAAAACAAACAGCTCCCCGGAGGGATCTCTGATCTGTGCAAGGCTTGTGTCTTCATAGCATCATGTAAGGAAGGGTTCCCTGTCCACCTCTCCTGTAAGGCGTCTCTGGTCCGGCTGACTGCACTCTCCACACCAACAGCTGGAAACGTCACGTGGAGGATCTGCTCTGCTGCATGGAAACAAACGCATCAATGCTTTAAGCATGCTTTACGCAGGAATCAGGTTTGGTTGCAGGGAGTGTTTTCTCCTCATATACTCTACGTTTGTGATCACACCACATAAGTGGAAGAAGAAGTGATTATTTTACAAGATGTCGGACTGTCTGAGTTTGGACCACCTTTTAGACGGACTTTGGAGAAATTATAAAACTGGTTTTGGGCTTGTTTTTGGACAAAAATGAACCTTTTTTTAGATGTGAGTTTGGACCAGTTTTGAACTGGGTTTAGGCTCCTTTTAGATGGACTTTGAAATAGTTTAAAACTGGTTTTGAACCTGGTCTTGGACTTTTTTAAACTGGTTTCCGGAGTGGTTTTACACTGTATTTTTGGACTGCTTCTGGACTTGGTCTAAACTGGTTTTAAACAGATCTGGGACTGGTTCTGGACTTGGTCTAAGCTGGTTTTAGACAGATCTGGGGCTGGTTCTGGACTTGGTCTAAACTGGCTTTAGACAGATCTGGGGCTGGTTCTGGACTTGGTCTAAGCTAGTTTTAGACAGATCTGGGGCTGGTTCTGGACTTGGACTAAACTGGTTTGGGACTTTGTAAATAGTGTGAGTGTGTGACACCAATCTTCTGTGTTCACCTTGAAACTGTGCTGACTGTAGAGATCTTCTGTGTATCAGGTTGAATGTGTGTGTGTGTGTGTGTGTGTGTGTGTGTGTGTGTGTGTGTGTGTGTGTGTGTGTGTGTGTGTGTGTGTGTGTGTGTGAGTGCGAGCGCGTGCGCGTGCGCGTGCGTGTGTGTGTGCGTGTGCGAGTGTGTGAGTGTGTGTGTGTGTGTGTGTGTGTGTGAGGGAGGGTGCAGCCTTGGCGTGCAATTAATACCAATATCCACGCTTCCGTCAGACCGTTAAGCGGATCAACCCACACAATTTAGCATCGCGATGAGGCGCGTTGGTTTGTGTGAAATAAACGAGCTGGCTGTGCGACCACAGCTGCCACGTTCCTCATGTGGTGAACGAGCCAGCGAACAACAGAGTTCCTGTATTTCAGAGGGCCTTAAAGTAACGGGATGAGTCTCCCCGTGCTGGATTGCGTTTGTTATTATCGGCGAGATGCAGGTTGCGACACGACTGGAGGTCAGCTGCTCTCGCTCTTGTTTACGATGGCGTTCTCTGACTGGAGGCCAACGTGCACGCCAACGTGCACGCCAACGTGCACGCCACTCTCACAACCCAACCCGCTGGAAAACAGCTAAAGCTTCTCTCGATAAGCGCAGCATTTCGATTCATCTGTTTCAATGCGGCAGCCGTGCCTCGGAGCCGCGGTGTCATCGTGTAATAAATGCAAATGAAAGCAATCAAAAGCTCATGAGCTTATATAAGGTTAGATTGAAGTGGGCAGACACTAAGTGAGTAATTTTCCGCTGGTGATGGGGAATGGTTTGTCAGATATACTCCTTTCATCATTTTAATTTTACATTTGCCATATTTTAAAGCTGCGCTGGGGGAAAATATGAGACACACACACACACACACACACACACACACACACACACACACACACACACACACACACACACACACACACACACACACACACACACACACACACACACACACACACACACTTCTTACTGTCTCGTTTTGTATTTCTCTCATTTAACCGTTTTAATTATTGTCTTGAAGTTACTCTCTTCCACTGCCACTTTTTACACTCCACCATCATCTCTTTTTTTCACATTTCTCAGGTTTTCCTCCTCCTCCTCCTCCTCTTCCTCCTCTTCTTCTTCCTCTCCCCCCGTGGAGGAGCAGCCCTATAATGACTGAGATTACACTTCCAAACAGGTGCCTCTTGTTGACCTTGCTCTCGGAGGCGAAGGTCGCCTCTGCTCCTTGTTTTCGGAGGAGATGTTCTCTGCGAACGGTCATTACAAGCTTTCTGCAGCGGCTGTAATCACAGACATTATTACAACCGTGTTTGTTTCTTTCAGTCAGAATAATTATTTTCTTTCAGGTGTGAAATACATAAATAAAAATGCCCAATGTGCTGATTTAAAGACGGAGGTGTTTACCAGCAATAATCATATAAAATAACAAGAATATCACTGGAAATCAGAATCAACACTTATATCGAGGAGTGAATAAATAAAAAGCATTTAAAGTATGTTGTTTGATAGTTTCACAGTTAAAAAAATAAGTTTTGAAAATTGTATTGAGGCTTAAAGTTCAGCAGAATTAGGGACGGGGCTGCTTTGAGTGACAGGTGGATGCTGTTACGGTTGGCGAGCTCCACCCACGCACCACCTCTTTGCCCATTTCTGGATCAGCCAGGAGGATTAATACCTCATCCACACCAGCACTGTTTCATTTTACCACGTTCTCTCTGTTGACACGGAGTAAATGTCCTTAAAGTGTAAGTCGTGTTATTTTATCTTCGTTTGAACTCATGGTCTGTACCTCTTTATATCTTTACGTGTGCAACCCATACATGAATCCTGTCGTATTGTCCGTTTACTGTTGGTTAAAGAAGAGACTTTTCTCTTTTATTTTCTGCCAGTTTAATGTGCAACAGCACCTATTCTTTTAATTCTTATTTAACACGAATGGGTTTATTTCCCCAGATGTTGAGCTGTTGTTCAGCAGCAGAACTTCTTCCTGGTTTCAGTACTTGTGGTAAACATTGGTTCTGTGGTTCGGCGGCCTCGCTGGGTTTCCTCCACTTCCTGTTAGACTTTGCTAAACGTGGAGCTAATTTTCGGGCTTTGCTTTTGAGCACAGAGAAAGTGCCAAGGCTCATTAAACAAGACAATTACAGCGACGTCTCAGTACGATGCTGCTGCCTGGTGTCGGCTCCATCCAGGTAAATTACAGATACACACACACACACACACACACACACACACACACACACACACACACACACACACACACACACACACAAATAGATTACAACAGAGGACAAGTCAATTTCAATCCGTTATAATGGCAGTGAGATGTGGACTGTAATTGTGTTGTGTGTATGCGGAGAGTTCTCTGCTGTAACACTTAAAGTTTACACCACGCAGCACCAACACCTCCTGGAACACAACGTCCTCAGGAGGTGTGTGTGTGTGTGTGTGTGTGTGTGTGTGTGTGTGTGTGTGTGTGTGTGTGTGTGTGTGTGTGTGTGTGTGTGTGTGTGTGTGTGTGTGTGTGTGTGTGTGTGAGGAGGAGGAGGAGGAGGAAGAGGAGGAGGAGGAGGATGACAACCAGAGAAAATGGTTCAATAATGGCTGATGGTGGAATGTAAACGAGGCGGTGGGAGATTCTAATCTTCAATAAACAGGAAGATCAGAAACTAAAGATGCAATGATACAACGTTTCTCTCCACAGACATGAGGAGGTGTGACCCTGATGGGAGGAGGTGTGACCCTGATGGGAGGAGGTGTGACCCCGGTGTGAGGAGGTGTGACACCGGTGTGAGGAGGTGTGACCCCGATGGGAGGAGGTGTGACCCCGGTGTGAGGAGGTGTGACACCGGTGTGAGGAGGTGTGACCCCGGTGTGAGGAGGTGTGACCCTGATGGGAGGAGGTGTGACCCCGGTGTGAGGAGGTGTGACCCCAATGGGAGGAGGTGTGACCCCGGTGTGAGGAGGTGTGACACCGGTGTGAGGAGGTGTGACCCCGGTGTGAGGAGGTGCTCTCGATCAGCCGGCTCTCTAACTGCTACTTTCTCCTCCTGTTTCTCTGCAGGAGGCCAGCGAGCTAACATGTCATTAAAATCTCATTATAATGTAAACAAAGCGCGACGAAGTGAGACGCAGCCGAACTCACGGATCAATGTTTGGACATGTTTGTGATGTAAGAGCTGCTCGGCTCCATGAAGGCAACACGCCGCTCTAATTGTTGGGAACGCTCATTTCTGCAGTAATTACCAGCTGAAAGCTCGCTTTAACATTATTTCAGACAAACACATCATAATGAAACGGCTTGTTATGTGAAGTTGGAGTCATGTGGGTGGAGGTGCTAATAGAGCTGAAATCACTTCAGAGTGGAGAGTTGTGGGTCTGATTGGGTTCTCCTCAGGATCTGAATATTAATCAGGTGTACATTATACAGCTGTGTGAGTGAGTGTGTGAGAGAGTGTGTGTGTGTGTGTAAGAGTGTGTGTGTGTGTGTGTGTGTGTGGGGGGGGGGGGGGGGGGGTCAAGGACACGGCGGTGTTACAGCGGAGAGACTTCACAGCTCCGTGACTAAACTCCAGCTGTCGGGTCGCGTCCTCGTTTCAACACAAATTGATGCATCAGCTGTCAGAATCTCCGATGATAAAAACCTTTTGTTCTTCTGATCGATTTGAACGTGTCGTCGACTGAAAATGGTGATTTCATGACTTTAAGGATCACAGAGCTTTGACAGGTCTGTAAATAGTTACAGCTGGAAGGGAAATGTAGTTTCAGCCTTTTAACAACGACTTTGACACTGATGTTACTGAACATGCTTTAAATACTCTGAACTGCAGCACTACAACATCTGATGTAACAGACATGAAGCACCACAACGTTACGGTCATCTAATATTCAATCAGGTAAAATAAAGAATCGGTGCATGCGACTATCTCTGTATGATTAGACGTCGCGGTGCAAACAGAAACACGCAAAGACAACTACAGTCGACAGGAAGTTGTGAGTGGAACTCCTTCAAAATAAAATAGGATGCGGTGCAGGTAGAGCCAGCAGATCATCAGTCTACCACAGATGTGTAGCGACTCCAATACTGATCAATAATCATTGGCCAAACGAAGTGAGTTTGATGTTGGACGTAACTAAAGACAAAGCTAAAGACATGCTTCTCATCAGCTCTGTCCAAAGGGACACTTTTATAAAGTTGGATGTTTTTGTTGAACTGAGTGAGTAATGTTTTTCTATGTGGTGTGATTATCATATTTTAGTCATTTTTTCCTGGAAATATCCTTGAAATGATTCTTTTTGTTGGCGTTTCTTTACTTTGCTTTGGACCTTCCAATAGCTTTTTGTTGATAAATCAAAGACACTCGTTTGTTTCTCGATCACCGGCCTCAACATTGAAAACACCACGAGGCATCGCTCTGGTTTAGTCAGATGAAGAACATATTGGCTTGTGCTGGTTTCTTATTGGATTTACGTTGTGGTTGTTAATTTCAAGGTTTATTCTTTAAAGTTGTGAACATTTTATGTACACTACTGTTTTTGTTGTATTTGTGTGTTTTCCCCTGAACCAATAAAATACAGGACAAGTGTCACACCACGTTTGGACCTCTTCAAACTATCATCTGGCATAAATCTTCCTTTTCACAAAGAGAAAACACGAACACCTTCGTCATCCTTCTACTCTTCATCACGACAAACAATCGAGTCGAGTTTAAAAGTGTTTCAATGCTGCAGAAAAACTTATTTCGGCTCTCAAAGATTCTGTACATGATGAATGAAAAATAAAAGCCGATATAAAGTACACACACACACACACACACACACACACACACACACACACACACACACACACACACACACACACACACACACACACACACACACACACACACACACACACACACACACACACACGCACACGCACACACACGCACACACACACACACACACACAGGTCTGTAACACCATGGTTACAGATAACACAACACACTCATGTGTATCAGAGTGTTCATGTTGCCAACAGAAACACTCTGATATGTGATACAGGACATCTCCTCATAAATCCATCATCACATCACATCACCTTCAGTTCCTCTGAGCCTGGTTCTTACTGAGCTTCTTATTCCTGTTAAAAGAAGGTTTTTCCTTCTGTTGGAGGTTTCTTCTGTTAAAAGAGAGTTTTTCCTTCTGTTGGAGGTTTCTTCTGTTAAAAGAGAGTTTTTCCTTCTGTTGGAGGTTTCTTCATGTTAAAAGAGAGTTTTTCCTTCTGTTGGAGGTTTCTTCATGTTAAAAGAGAGTTTTTCCTTCTGTTGGAGGTTTCTTCCTGTTAAAAGAGAGTTTTTCCTTCTGTTGGAGGTTTCTTCATGTTAAAAGAGAGTTTTTCCTTCTGTTGGAGGTTTCTTCATGTTAAAAGAGAGTTTTTCCTTCTGTTGGAGGTTTCTTCATGTTAAAAGAGAGTTTTTCCTTCTGTTGGAGGTTTCTTCCTGTTAAAAGAGAGTTTTTCCTTCTGTTGGAGGTTTCTTCCTGTTAAAAGAGAGTTTTTCCTTCTGTTGGAGGTTTCTTCATGTTAAAAGAGAGTTTTTCCTTCTTTCTGTTGAAGAGGAGTTTTTCCAAACAGCTGCCTCACAGGCAAGCTAGCATTTGTTAAATGTGTCTGCAATCAAAAACATGTTCGGAGACCGCAATAGGAAGACCCAAACCCGACATTTGATCCTGTGACATCCAGCAGGGGGAGCAAGCAAGCTTCTTTAAAGGAGCGGTGATTTAGGATTTAGTAACATCTAGAAAAATAGAGGTTTTGCCTGCTGTCAAATTTGTTATTACTCTGACAGACAGTTCAATTTGAATTTTTTTTTTTCCCTTTAGTTTCTTGCTCGTGTCCCTTCAGGGGCTCCGAACACAAACAGTTTATTTTGGGAACCAAAAGGTCTTTAATGGCAAAGCGACTTTACAAATTCTAACACTGAACACACCAAAAGTAAACACTCCTTTTAAAGAAATTTGACTTAAGCTCTTCCAAACTGGGGGTTTCTCTTAAAACAGACACACACACACACACACACACACACACACACACACACACACACACACACACACACACACACACACACACACACACACACACACACACACACACACACACACACACACAGTAACAATCTCATCTTCACCACATATCAGAGTCCTAACCTTAAAATGTCATCTTTGCCTTTGTGGAAATAAACCATATGATTCCTCTTCCTGTTTCCTCTTCAGGAGACTTTTTAGAGTTTTTCTTTCTTTTATTCTGCAAATTGAAATACTCAAGGATGTATTTCAGATACAGGAGCAGATTTCACCACCGGAAAAAATCCATTCACTACATTTCTTGTCGTAAAAGATGTACAGTGTGAGTATCAGCAGGAAAAATCAAAGTCCTTCACTCTGTGTTTGTTTGTGTGTTTGTGGTTTTCTCTCCCGGCGGCTCAGATCCAGTCGCTGCTGCTGTTATTGTTCAGAGGACAGATATGACTAATATCTCCATGGTAAAGCACACTCCTCTCCTTTTTATTTGTTTTTCTCTACTCTTCTTCTTCTCCTGTGTTTTTGTCTCCTGACTTCCTTTAAAAATCTCCCCTTTGTCATTTTAATGCCTCCGTGTCGGCCGACGATGGAGCTGTTATGGTTATTATGTTGTAACAGCGATAACTCGGAAACGCCTCGAGGGAACTTCTTCAAATTGGACGCAAACGTTCTTCTGGACTCGAGGATGAACTGATTAAATCTTTGCAGGTCAAAGGTCACTGTAAGTCCTAAATACAGAATTGAAACACAATTTCAGACAAAGTTTCATGAAAATTTCTGAAATAATAAAATTATGAAGTGATGACCTTTTTATACCCAAAAGGTCAACTTGGTGACATCATAATGTTAACGTCACAGACTGTTTCTAAAAGAGTTCGTAGCTTCAGGTCTGTAAAATGGTTCTGATCCAGAAGTGTCTTCAGCTGCAATACCAGCGAGTGCCACTAGAGGTCGGCTCCAAAAAGCCTCCGGCTCCATAGACTCCCATTCAACTTCTCTCATCAAATCCAAAGTGAATAAAATGTGTCCATCAGTTATCTCGGTGTTGTTAGCTAAAGTCACTCCTTCTTCTTAGTTTTCTGGAGGTCCATCTGAAAATAATCCCTCATTCATTAGAAAAGAAGATTCAAGAAGACCTGTTTTTGGGGGCGTGTCTGTTTGATTGACAGGCCT
This sequence comes from Brachyistius frenatus, assembly GCF_029030835.1. Taxonomy (NCBI): domain Eukaryota; kingdom Metazoa; phylum Chordata; class Actinopteri; family Embiotocidae; genus Brachyistius; species Brachyistius frenatus. Next base: position 379,557 of record NW_027210725.1, read on the forward strand.
GTGGTGCAGTCAGGTTACAGCTATCGGTGGGCGGGACGTAGTATCGTCAGGTTTCCGATCAGATCGGTCAGATCCACCTCTGGCTCCTCAAGCCTTTTACTTCACACCTTCCTTCTTCTCTGACTCTTAACTCAGTTTCAGTCTTCCTACATTTCATCTATTTTTCCTGTCGCCTTTTTTTGTCGCCTTTTTTTGTTTTGTCCTGCCTTTATATTCCTCCTCTCCTCTCCTCTCCTCTCCTCTCCTCTCCTCTCCTCTCCTCTCCTCTCCTCTCCTCTCCTCTCCTCTCCTCTCCTCTCCTCTCCTCTCCTCTCCTCTCCTCTCCTCTCCATCCCCATCTCTTATCCCACCATCTGTCCGTTCCTCTCCTCCTCCTCTCCTCAGTCCTCACCTCGCCAGCCCTCCATCGCCGCCTCTCGTCTCATCTTCACGCTCCTCTTCTCTTTCATTCCTCTCCTTCTCCTCCCTCCCATCTGTCTCCTCTCCATTCTCTACCTGCCCTCCACATCCTTTCTGTCCTTCTTCCTCCTCCTCTTCACAATCACTCCCCTGCTCCTCTCCCTTCTTTCATCTCCTCCTTCACCAATCTGTTTCCTCTTTTCTCCCTTCCTCCTCCTCCTCCTCTTCCTCCCTTCTTCTCCTCTCCACACATATTTTGTCTTTGTTGTTCTCTCTTGTTGCTGAGATGTGTGATGTTCAGGCACGTCTGTTTGTTTGGCATTCCTGGAGCATTACGCCGGTTTGGGAAGTCGGGTCGTAGATTAAAGGGACAAGCTGGTACAAAACAGCCAGGGGAGAGAGAGAGAGAGGGAGAGAGAGAGAGAGAGAGAGAGGGAGAGAGAGAGAGAGAGAGAGAGAGAGAGAGAGAGAGAGAGAGAGAGAGAGAGAGAGAGAGACAGAGAGAGAGAGAGGGAGAGAGAGAGAGAGAGAGAGAGAGAGAGAGAGAGAGCGAGAGAGAGAGAGAGAGAGAGAGAGAGAGAGAGAGAGAGAGAGAGAGAGAGAGAGAGAGAGGAGAGAGAGAGAGAGAGGGAGAGAGAGAGAGAGAGAGAGAGAGAGAGAGAGAGAGAGAGAGAGAGAGAGAGAGAGAGAGAGAGAGAGAGAGAGAGAGAGAGAGAGAGAGAGAGAGAGAGGGAGAGAGAGAGAGAGAGAGAGAGAGAGAGAGAGAGAGAGAGGGAGAGAGAGAGAGAGAGAGAGAGAGAGAGAGAGAGAGAGAGAGAGAGAGAGAGAGAGAGAGAGAGAGAGAGAGAGAGAGAGAGAGAGAGAGAGAGAGAGAGAGAGAGAGAGAGAGAGAGAGAGAGAGAGAGAGAGAGAGAGAGAGAGAGAGAGAGAGAGAGAGAGAGAGAGTGTGTGTGTGTGTGTGTGTGTGTGTGTGTGTGTGTGTGTGTGTGTGTGTGTGTGTGTGTGTGTGTGTGTGTTGTATCTCTGCACAAATAGAGGAAGACAAAGAGCTGTAGTGCACAAAGTGACTCCTCTTGGCCCCTTGCTATACCTCCTGCATTCCTTTGTGAGCTTTAGGCTGACAGCCAATGACTTATCCATCTCTCAGTGTGAGAGTGTGTTTAGGATTATCAGACCTGTGTGCACTGCTGAAAAAAAAAGCAATGGAAGTTCAGTTGAAGGACAAAAAGTCCCCAAACACTCTCACACACACACACACACACACACACACACACACACACACACACACACACACACACACACACACACACACACACACACACACACACACACACACACACACACACTTCCCTTCACCTCCTCAGATGAGTAAAAAACTCCTGAAGGTGTAAAATCACATCCGGCTCTTATATCTGAGCTCCAGCTGCATTTATTGAAAGTGAAGAAATGTGAATTTGCATCGAGGATGAAAAGCAGCTTGAGACCATTGTGGCGTCCGCACGTCCTTTAAAACCTTTTTTTATTTAGTCCTTCTGTTGCCGCCGTAACAGGAAGAGGGTTTAACAGCTTTTAGAGGCGACTATAAAGCGCTATTGTTGAGGAAGTGAAGGATTTACTTGTTAAGATTGCACATTTTTAGGCATTATTGTGAAGGCTCAGCAGAACCTATTATTTCTTCTCCATATTTGAAGTCTTTAATCAGACGCAGCTTATTGTTAAATCTGGTCTTCGGAGGCCTCAGGTCTCGTTTCTCTCTTTTAACTGTGACCACCGTTTTTATTCCTCATCAACCAAGTAGTCAGTTGTTCTTCAACCGGTTCATCAGCAGCTTCATCTTCTCTTTCTGTTTCTATTTCCACCTGTTGGCAGTGAAACAAATACAGAACGGATTCATGAACACTTTACAGCTGTTTTACTGAACGCGTCAGCAGTTTCTTATTTTCCTAATTCAGCAGATATGAAGCAGCGTCCGTTCATGTGAACTCAGGACGAAAGATATCCAGAGTGGAGTTTATAGTCGTTCACTCCAGAAGAAAAGTTGTTCTGCTTCAGTTGTGCTTCGAGCACACGGACATCAAATACGATAAGCTGTCCCTTCAGGATTTTAGTTTTCTTATGATTGTTGTTGTGAGAAAAAAAAGTGGGCAGATTTTTCATCAGTTTTCTCAAGAATTGTAATTTGTGGAGATTCAAGAGGTTTTTTTTACAGAAAAATTGCTGGAATTCGTCAAGGAACAGAAATTGTGCTAAAGAGTCAGATGTGTTGACTTCTTTGAACCTCCTGCTGCACATCCCACAAATACTCTACAGTAAAGTGTTTTTGAATGTGTTGAACTGAGCGAAGCATCACGTGACAAAGAGTCTAAAACAACCAATTTATTGTAAACATAGATGTCTCCCAACTACAGATGCTTATTATATATATCTTAATAATTAGTTGGTAAACACTGTTGTTATAGTTGTCCCCACCACCACCACCACACACACACACACACACACACACACACACACACACACACACACACACACACACACAGACACAGACACACACACACACAGACACACACACACACACACACACACAGACACACACACACACACAGACACACACACACACAGACACACACACACACACACACACACACACACACACACACACACACACACACACACAGACACACACACACAGACACACACACACACACACACACACACACACACACACACACACACACACACACACACACACACACACACAGACACACACACACACACAGACACACACACACACACACACACACACACACACACACACACACACACACACACACACACACACACACACACACACACACACACACACACACACACACACACACACACACACACACACACACAGACACACACACACACACACACACACACACACACACAGACACACACACACAGACACACACACACACACACACACAGACACACACACACACACACACACACACACACACACACACACACACACACACACACACACACACACACACACACACACACACACACACACACACACACACACACACAGACACACACACACACACACACACACACACACACACACACACACACACACACACACAGACACAGACACACACACACACACACACACACACACACAGACACACACACACACACACACACACACACACACACACACACACACACACACACACACACACACACACACACACACACACACACAGACACACACACACACACACACACACACACACACACACACACACACACACACACACACACACACACACACACACACACACACACACACACACACACACACACACACACACACACACACACACACACACACACACACACACACACACACACACACACACACACACACACACACACACACACACACACACACACACACACACACACACACACACACACACACACAGACACACACACACACACAGACACACACACACACACACTCCCCTGTTGGCTTAATTTCACGTCTCACATCATGAAGTATTTCAAAGGCTTTTTCACTCAAATATCAAATATTAAATTGAAGCGAGTGAGCTGTAAAGAAACGCGGTCCGTTGTTGTTCCTGGAGGTTTCGCTTTGAGGTCCGGCGCCGCGTCATTAAAGCTCCGACTCCGGAATATTCTCTGGAATATTCTTCCTGTGTTTCCAGCTCCAAACCGGCGTGAGCATGAATATCTCTCCACTAATGATCGCCAGCAGCAATGCACATCTTCATAATTAGCTACTTTGTTGATTTGCTCTTCTGTTGTTTGTTTGTTTGTTTGTTTGGTCCGCGGGGTTTGCTCTTATTCTGGTTGTTGTGCTCGTTTGCAGGGTGAGAGGAGCAGATTAAGAGCAGCGCAAAGAGGAGCTGTGGACATGATGTTTAATTAGTTTTATATATGAGGTTTTAGTGTTTCTGTTGTACACTAGCTGCTCTGCCGTGTTGCTTTCAGGGCTAAAACTAAAAAAAAAGGAGGTTCGTAAGACTGAAATATTACCACTGCAAACAAACCGCCGGGTGTCGGCTGCTGCTTGGTAGCAGCACGCTGTGTGTTCAGGGAAAACCGCACACGCGTGTGTTGTGTGCAGACATGATGTCTTTTATCTACCTTCTCTGCACCATTTCTGTAAAGGACAGATTTCCTTTTCAGTCAATAAAAATAAATCTGATCTTTTCTGATCAATTCCTCTTCAAAAATATTCATTCTAACATGTGCAGGCACGTGTTTGGTTTGCTTTAGTGTGTGTGTGTGTGTGTGTGTGTGTGTGTGTGTGTGTGTGTGTGTGTGTGTGTGTGCGTGTGTGTGTGCGCGTGTGTGTCCACACTCGGAGACTAAAATGTAAAACAGCTGCTGAGAATACAGAGAATGCAAAATCAGAGATAAACAGAGTTTGATTGCCGTCGTCCAGAATCACCTCATTATGTACAAACTGCTTCCTGTAGTCCCAATTTCAAAAGCATCAAAAACTCATCAATACTGTGTGGTGGAGGTGGAGGTGTGTGGTGGAGGTGTGTGGTTGAGGTGTGTGGTGGTTGTGGAGGTGTGTGGTGGAGGTGTGTGGTGGAGGTGTGTGGTGGTTGTGGAGGTGTGTGGTGGAGGTGAAGGTGGAGGTGTGAGGTGAAGGTGTGCGGTGGAGGTGTGGTGGAGGTGTGTGGTGGTGTGTGGTGGAGGTGGAGGTGTGTGGTGGTGTGTGGTGGTTGTGGAGGTGTGTGGTGGTGGTGTGTGGTGGAGGTGTGCGGTGGAGGTGTGCGGTGGAGGTGGAGGTGTGTGGTGGAGGTGTGCGGTCGAGGTGGAGGACCTGGCCGGGTCTTTCTGAATCATTAGGTGTCTCTTCTGCTGCCTCCACCCTCCTCCACCCTCCTCCTCCCCAGAGCAGGACTACACTCAGGAACACTCCTCTTACCACAACGTTACTTTGAACATTTGAACTTCAGCCGCATGTTACTGACGAGACTCTTGTGTTTCTACCTTCAAACATACGAAGCTTCCTCGTCTGATGAAACTCTCAGATGTTGTATTGATCCGACTGGAAGATGTTCCTACAGCAGTCAAACTTTTAGAATAGAATACAAATGAAAATAAATGATGCAGTGCGATCAGTAAGTTCCGAGAGTTCCTGAACGCAGCACGGTGCTGCACACGGAGCAGGAGGACCAGCAACCTTCAGGAGGAAGCGTTCATCAACATCACTGAGTTTCACACGTTAACGTGACCGCTGGTACGTCAACATCTGTCATGTCACCATGGAAACCTGAAACTTCACGTAAACACCGACATCCTCCTGAACCTCTCATGAGACGAAACGCTGGGTGTGTTTCACTGGACCTGCTGCTCACCTGCTGCTCACCTGCTGCTCACCTGCGTTCACCTGTGTTCACCTGTGTTCACCTGCGTTCACCTGCGTTCACCTGCTGTTCACCTGCGTTCACCTGCTGCTCACCTGCTGTTCACCTGCGTTCACCTGCGTTCACCTGCGTTCACCTGAGTTCACCTGCGTTCACCTGTGTTCACCTGTGTTTAGGTGGACTCAAAGATCCCTGCTGGACCCTGCTGAGCATGCAGAGATGGATTTATCCAGCTGAAGAGAGTCTGCAGCCGGTGATGTGCTGCATCAGAGGAAAACACAGAAACAACAAGCTGTCAAACAAAGACAAGAAAAGACAGAGATGGATAATTATGGAGGGACACAGCAGGGGGGACAGCCGGCCGGATCAACATACAGAGGAGATGGACGTCTCCCAGAGCTCCTTCATGTCTCCAGGGAGCGTCCGTCTCCTCGTCCGGCTGTTCAACGGTTTCTCTGCAGCGAGTGGACACACGAGTGTCCCTCCTCACCTGCAGCAACATCTGGGTTTGGAGATGGGAGAGCCGGTGGGCGGGGCCAGAGAGCGCCGGTGGGCGGGGCCAGAAGGCGAGCTGAGCACTGCTTACACTGAACACCTGTAATGTTTGACACTCAGGTGCTCCTTGTTCAGCTGCAGTGAAGGCGGTTGTGTTGTGTTCAGGGACCGCTGCTTGTGGTGTGTTCACAGCTGTGTGGATGAAACCTCTGACCTCAGATGGAGTTTCCACTCAGCTACTGTGTTCCTCTGCTGTAAGAAGAGTCCTGCATACAATCATCAACCTAATATTCAATCAGTCAGTCAAACTTGTGCTAATTTTATTTAAAACAATTCAAAATGCTGAACAGGAGACAAAAAACACAGATATGCAAATATGGACTGAAAGACTGAAACATGGAGATGGAAAGAAATGAAACGTAATAAATGTAATAAAATCTACTTTATTTAAAATTATAATTAAAATGTAGTTCTGGGCATTTCAAGCAGAATAATTATTCCAAATTTGCTCGAAACTATTTGGTTATTAACCCATTACACCACCCCCCCACCCCCCACACACACACACACACTGCTCTCTTAGAAAAACATATCATACTTCAGCAGCCTTTAAAAAAATTCTTTTTAATGTTTTGGTTTCCTCTTTCAAACAGATCAAAAGAAGTGAACCGCAGCTGTGAAAGCTTTAAATGCACCTATAGGACATTTATATGATGACGCTCCTCTAAGTCTGATTCATTCAGGAAGGTGACGGAGGAGAGCGGCTCTCGTCATGGTGCATCTTCCCCGACGACTCGCCTGCTGCTGCACATCCTCCTGCAGCACCACAACCCACCACGACACCACAACCCGCCACCACGACCCACCACGACCCGCCACGACACCACGACACCACAACCCGCCACCACAACCCACCACGACCCGCCACGACACCACGACCCACCACGACACCACAACCCGCCACCACGACCCACCACGACACCACGACCCACCACGACCCGCCACGACACCACGACCCACCACGACACCACGACCCGCCACGACACCACGACACCACGACCCGTCACGACACCACGACCCGCCACGACACCACGACCCGCCACGACACCACGACACCACGACCCGCCACGACACCATGATACCACGACCCGTCACGACACCACGACCCGTCACGACACCACGACACCACGACCCGTCACGACACCACGACCCGCCACGACACCACGACCCGTCACGACACCACGACCCGTCACGACACCACGACACCACGACCCGTCACGACACCACGACCACGACGCCACGACACCACGACCCGTCACGACACCACGACCCGCCACGACACCACGACCCGTCACGACACCATGACCCGTCACGACACCACACCACGACCCACCACGACACCACGATGCCACCACGACACCACGACACCACGACCCACCACGACACCACGACCCACCACGACACCACGACACCACGACCCACCCCACCACGACACCACGACCCGCCACGACACCACGACACCACGACCCGTCACGACACCACGACACCACGACCCCACGACACCACGACCCGCCACGACACCACGACCCGTCACGACACCACGACCCACCACGACACCACGACCCGCCACTACACCACGACACCACGACCCGCCACCACTACGCCATGACGCCACCACGACCCGCCACGACACCACGACCCACCACGACACCACGACCCGCCACCACGACACCACAACCCACCACGACACCACGACCCGCCACCATGACACCACGACCCACCACAACACCACGACCCGCCACCACGACACCACAACCCACCACGACACCACGACCCGCCACCATGACCACGACCCACCACGACACCACGACCCGCCACGACACCACGATCCGCCACCACGACCCACCACGACACCACGACCCGCCACGACACCACGACCCACCACGACACCACGACCCACCACGACCCGCCACGACACCACAACCCACCACGACACCACAACCCACCACGACACCACGACCCGCCACCATGACCACGACCCACCACGACACTACGACCCGCCACCACGACACCACGACCTGCCACAACACCACGACACGCCACGACCCACGCCACCACGATGTCACGACCCATCACGACGACACCACGACCCACCACGACACCACGACCCACCACCACAACACTACGACCCACCATGACACCACGACCCACCACGACACCACGACGACGCCACCACGACACCACGACCCACCACGATACCACGACGACACCACGACCCACCTCGACGACACCACGACACCACAACCCACCACGATGCCACGACAACGCCACGACGACACCACGACCCACCACGACGCCACCACGACCCACCACGACACCACAACCCACCACGATGCCACGACAACGCCACGACGACACCACGACCCACCACGACGCCACCACGACCCACTATGACACCACGACCCGCCACTACACCACGACCCGCCACCATGACACCACGACCCACCACGACACCACGACCCGCCACGACACCACGATCCGCCACCACGACCCACCACGACACCACGACCCGCCACGACACCACGACCCGCCACGACACCACGATCCGCCACCACGACCCACCACGACACCACGACCCACCACGACCCGCCACGACACCACGATCCGCCACCACGACCCACCACGACACCACGACCCGCCACGACACCACGACCCACCACGACCCGCCACGACCCACCATGACACTACGACCCGCCACCACGACACCACGACCTGCCACAACACCACGACACGCCACGACCCACCATGACCCACGCCACCACGATGTCACGACCCATCACGACGACACCACGACCCACCACGACACCACGACCCACCACGACGACGCCACGACGACACCACGACCCACCACGATACCACGACGACACCACGACCCACCTCGACGACACCACGACACCACAACCCACCACGATGCCACGACAACGCCACGACGACACCACGACCCACCACGACGCCACCACGACCCACCACGACACCATGACCCGCCACTACACCACGACACCACGACCCGCCGCCATGACGCCACGACGCCACCACGACCCGCCACGACACCACGACCCACCACGACACCACGACCCGCCACCATGACACCACGACCCACCACGACACCGCCACCACACACCACGACCCACCACGACACCACGACACACCACGACACACCACGACACAGCACGACCCGCCACGACCCACCATGACACCACGACACACCACGACACACCACGACCCGCCACGACCCACCATGACACCACGATGTCACGACCCACCACGACACCACGATGACACCACGACACCACGACCCACCACGACACCACGGCGACACCACGATGTCACGACCCACCACGACGACAGCACGACACGACGACACCACGACCCACCACGACACAACGGCACCACGACCCACCACGACACCACGACCCGCCACCACAACACCACGACCCACCACGACACCACGACCCACCACGACACCACGATGACACCACGACCCACTACGACACCACGACGACACCACGACCCACCTCGACGACACCACGACGCCACAACCCACCACGACGACACCACGACGCCACGACGACACCACGACACCACCACGGCACCACGACACCACGATCCGCCACGACGACGCCATGACACCACGATCCGCCACGACAACGCCACGATGCCACAGGATTTTCATCAGAAAATGTTCAGATCTCATACTTTAGTAAAAACACTGGACGACCAGCTGAAGTCCTGCAAGTAAAACCGTGTACAAGAGTTCTTCATGTGGCTTCTTTCCTTCTCTTCTCTCTGTCTCTGATATTTCCTGCTGCAGTAAAGCATCTGTAACTGCTGCGAGGCCGAGCCGACCTGCAGCCTAGCAGAAAGCTTCTGACTGTGAGGAACCAGCGAGGAGCCGGAGCCTTTCCAACCGGTATTAACTGCAAAAAAACACACGAAGGGAAATTTGACTGCTGCATTGTTCAAGAAGCAGAGAAAATTTTAACGGCAAACTTTAAGTGAGTCGCTGAGAACAAAGTGCTGCTGGGTTCCTTTAAAGGGAGGAGACACCTGATGCTTTCACCCTGAGGTCACAGGGAAGCTGCCCATGTGTTAGAGATTGTCAGCGTCGGGTGGAGGCGGGTGGAGGCTTTCTGAAGGGAAGGCCACCCACACAGAAGGGACACATGTTACTCTGCTGTTTTTAGTTTTTATAAAGTCTGAAGAGGAACTGATTGATTTGTTCAGAATGAATCATCAAACAAAGGTGGAACTAGATGGACGGACGGACGTTTCCAATCAGATTGGTCAGATCCACCTCTGGCTCCTCCCCCAGCTCGTCCAAATATGGTCACTTCCTGCTCCAAACCGCTCCGAACTAGAAGGATGATGACGGACAGAATTACATGTTATATTTTGAATAAACAACACGTCACTGTTTTTTTCTGTATTGAACCAGAACCTCCACATTTCTCCGACCCGATCTGAGAGTCTGAACAGAACCATAAAACAGCTTCATAAGGCTGCAGAATGAGCTGTAATCAATTAACTTTATAGGATAATTATAAAGTTTCTCATGGTGTGTGGGGGACAGTGTTTTCTGCTGATACTCAGTCCTCTGGCTGCTGTGAATAATCCCGATCATTACCAGGACTAATCATCACATCACTTCACTGGGACCGGACTGACCATCTGGCCCACGGGCTGCCAAACACGCCTGGACGTACTCGGGCCGCTCCGAGCCCAATATCAGAGGTCTGCTGCAGATTGTGTGTCTGATCGTTGTCAGACCGGCAGGAAACCCCTCTAATGACAGTTAGACAGGACCGTACTGTTACAACCCGGCGGCCAATCAGCTCGTTGGGACGCCGCCGACGCCCACGCAGGTGCTGCTGGCCTCTGAGGTGGATCACAGCTCTTCTCAGGTAGATGCTGCAGACCTGCTGAGGTCACAGCTGCACTTCAACCCATCCAGTGCTTCAGCTGCTGTATTGCATCACTTTGACCTCTCTCGCTGGTGATTCATATTCATGACCTTTGAACCCATTTACACCTGCAGCTTTCTGTCAGCTCTCCATAATGGATGGATCGGGGTGATTTCATTAATACATAAATGATCAAGTTGTTGCCTCACTCAGACTCTATGAGGAGGACTTGGCAGCTCTCTGCTCTTCATCAGATGGACTCTCAGCTGTGGCAGGAAGCTGCATTTATTGTCTCAGACTGGCATCATTTATTATTATATTACGTTCTGATGCCAATACTGGTTTGATGATGTCAGCTAATATGATGAAATACTACCTGATGACTGACAGAAATCTGGTTTGATTTTTCTACTTGTCGGATTGGGTGAAAATGTGATGATGTTTCGGGTCATGAAGACAGAAATATAAAAACTTTATGAACATTTTCTATTTACACATTGAAAACCTGAGTGGAAACAATTAGAAGTAATCTACTTTATTAATACAAACTAAACGAAGTCTAACCAGGAAATAGCATCAGAATCCCAACAGACTGAAGCTCTGATCGTTGCCTTGCTGCAGCTTCCTGTTCTCCGGGAGGAGGATGATACTCTGAATCTGTTGTGTTTGTACAGTTGACTGTTGAAGTGCTTCAGATTGGCTCTTTGAGGACCATCTGGTTGAGTATCAGGCGGCTGACATCCGTCTTCCTCGGTTTGATGCGTTCTCCGGTAAACCTGCGTCTGGTTGAGGAGTCTCTGAGCAGCCGAGCTCGGAGCTCCGGAGCTGGCAGATGTGACCTCATGCACTCGGCTGGAGATGAACGCCGGCGCAGCGACTGACACGAGGAGCTGGAACAGGAAGCCGACGGGCCGCTCGTCCAGCCTTCCTCCTGCAGGGAGACGAGCCGCCGACACTGTTCATGCTGTTCGGATCAATGCGGGAACGTGTCGGATAAAAAGTCTGGAGCCGAACTGTAGAAGCTTTCTGTGTCTGAAACCCGTCTGTGGAGGGTGAAGGTGGTCGGAGGGTCACTGGAGCAGCAGGGGTCCTGAACTCATCTCCTGCCTGGACTCTCACATCCGGTAATGTTCTGCTCATCTGGCAGCGTTTGACCTCCGACCCCGGAGGCTCCCTGCAGTGTGATGAGCAGGTCGTGTTTGATGTGAGAAAATCAAACGTGTGACAAAAGAGCAGCGACGGCAAAATGTGGGACGCCTAGATTCATCCTGCTGCTGGAGGACAGGACGGCGTTCTGCTGGAGGACAGACTGTCATATCAAAGGACACGCTCAGGACCTGTTCTACACAACATCAAACACAGACACAAACACCCCTCAAAGAAATGCATATTGGTCTCTCCCTCCGTGTCCTCCGTTAAACTCTTCATCCGTGCCACCCTGCGAGAAAAGGAGCGACAAGGAGCTCCGTTTTTTACTGAATGTAAATCAATTTCCAGATATTTTTATGCCACTGCTGCTTTCTTACAGCTGACCCGGGGGGGGGGGGTGGAGCCATGAACACATGGGTGGAGCCATGAACAGATTAACCCTCCACCTGCCACCCTGCTCATTCTTCAGCTGCTTTATTCATAGTCGGCTGCTTCAGTCTCGTGGTTGCCCATATAAGGGTCGGGACCCTCTGAAGGGTCACTGGATAGATCTGTGGAGGTCATGAGATGGTAACTGGGAGGGAAGGGAAAAAAACTGCTAAATTTATAATGCATTCTTTCTTTTCTCTCTTTTTATTTATATTTGTGAGTCTTAGTTATTTAAAGTGAGCCATCTGAGAAGTTGAGAGGTTGAGTTTCTCTTCCGGAGTTTGAAACCAGAAGCTGCTCTTTTATGAACGGTCGCAGGACGTGAAGGTTTGAAACTACGAGATGACTCCAACAGGGTTCATTGTTCATCAGGGTTCATCACAATCTGCAAAACTGCTCTCAAATAAACAGTTAAAGAACTTCAAAACTCTCCTACAGAACAGGACTTCAGTGAGTAGCTCCTGGTCCATCATGCAAAGCGTGTTTAGAGCTGCACAACTGGACGAGGTGAGAATCACAATTTAGTTTTGCTTCGAATTAAGATCACGGTTCTCGTTCCCATTTTTTATTTTCCAATAGATGGTGAGTGTGTCTCCGTGTCGTAGGTTTGGTAGACGGTGAGTGTGTCTCCGTGTCGTAGGTTTGGTAGACGGTGAGTGTGTCTCCGTGTCGTAGGTTTGGTAGACGGTGAGTGTGTCTCCGTGTCGTAGGTTTGGTAGACGGTGAGTGTGTCTCCGTGTCGTAGGTTTGGTAGACGGTGAGTGTGTCTCCGTGTCGTAGGTTTGGTAGACGGTGAGTGTGTCTCCGTGTCGTAGGTTTGTAGCTGCGCGGTCCTGCGAGCTGCATGCAGTCAGAACGGAGTGAGCGCTTCTTCTGATGCAGGAATGGAGATCACCATTTGAACACGATTAATTGTGCAGAACTAGTTTTGGGGCACATTTTGTTGTGATTACTAAAACAGGAAGTGATGCATGACGAGCTGAAAGAGTCGTGTTGTCTCAGCGAGCAGATTGTTTCAGGTGAAAACGAGATGGAGACTCCTGGTTGATCAGATCAGCAGGATTTTACTCCACATGACAACAGGCAGCTAGTAAAGATGGCCTCTTTATGGATCTGAGGGAAGGGAAGCAGAACAAATCTGTGTGTGTTGCATTGTGGGAAGAACTGAATGAAGGCGTGGCACGTTGATTAATTAATCCAGCAGGAACATAATCAGGGCTTCCATCGGGTTTTATTCACATCAATAGATGGAAATTTACACCTGGCAGTTTGGTCAGAGGGGAGAGTAACCGCAGGGAGCGTTGCATCATGGGAAATGTCCCTGGTCTTGATATGTTTCTATGCAGAAGAGTGGTGATGAGAGAGAGAGAGAGAGAGAGACAGAGAGAGACAGAGAGAGAGAGAGAGAGAGAGACAGAGACAGAGAGAGAGACAGAGAGAGAGAGAGAGAGACAGAGACAGAGAGAGAGAGAGAGAGAGAGAGAGAGAGAGAGAGAGAGAGAGAGAGAGAGAGGGAGAGAGAGAGAGGGAGAGAGAGAGAGAGAGAGAGAGAGAGAGAGAGATAGTATTAGCTTAGTTTAAATAAATACCAATTGATGGACAATAGATGGATTAGAGCCGCGGGTCGTTCCAGAAAACGCTCTGAAACTTTCTTTGGCTTTTTATCTGGCGTCTCTTTCATCTGGTCCGGAGGAGATTAGCATGTAGCGTTGATTAGCGTCAGCTCTCATTCTGTTCGCTGCAGTGAGGCCGGCTGCATGCGGACGGATTAACGTTGGAGTTCAGAAAATTTGCTTTCATAACACGTCAGACGTCCTGCTCCTAAAAACCAGATGAACTTAATTGAACTTCAAAAAAAAAGAAGTCCGGCGTCTCGCCTGCATCAGAACTGTTCAGCTCATTCAGTCAGACTCTGGTCCAGCAGACCTACCGGGTCCACATCAGATCTACCGGGTCCACATCAGACCTACCGGGTCCACATCAGACCTACATCAGACCTACCGGGTCCACATCAGATCTACCGGGTCCACATCAGATCTACATCAGATCTACCGGGTCCACATCAGACCTACCGGGTCCACATCAGATCTACCGGGTCCACATCAGACCTACCGGGTCCACATCAGATCTACCGGGTCCACATCAGACCTACCGGGTCCACATCAGATCTACATCAGATCTACCGGGTCCACATCAGACCTACCGGGTCCACATCAGATCTACATCAGACCTACCGGGTCCACATCAGACCTACATCAGACCTACCGGGTCCACATCAGATCTATCGGGTCCACATCAGACCTACCGGGTCCACATCAGACCTACTGGGGCATTGAAGTTGAATAAAAGTAATCAAAAGGTCCAAATGTGTGCAGGTGTAATTAAAACGTCTCACCTGTTGTTTGATGAATCATCAGTTGTCTCGACTTCCCATCAGCTGGAGTGACTCCATTAATCATGTGATTGGTTATTGACCCCCTGCAGGGAAACTCTCTCTCCTATCTACTGGATGTTTCTGCCAGCCGATCTCGTCTCACCGCTGCACTCGTGTGAATAATATGATCATGAAGTACGTGTCACGATCCACCGCTGAGCTCCAATAACATGAAGTCAGAACGAGCAGAACCGCAGCTGTAATGAGCAGCGGGCGGATTAGTGGCTGTAGAGGCCGCTGTTAAGTGGAATGTCACAGCAAAACGTTTCAGGCTGTCCTTGAGCGAGACGCCGGGTCTGAGTGTAATTACTGAATCAAAGTAGGATGTCAGGGCGTGTTGGACCTGGACAGATAAACATTTCTACTGCTTCAGAAAACAACCTGATGCTTTAAAAAAGTCCTGCATCTAGTTCTCATCACACTCCTGTTCAACAGGCAGCAGCACATCTTCCTCGTGTCCTAGTCAAAACCTGGTGCCTACATTACCCACAATGCAACTCTGCCGTTGACAGGTCTGTTCCCATTCATTAGTTTTGTGCTTAAAAAAAAAAAAAAAATCAGTAATGTCATCATCCATCAGTGATGTCATCGTTGGTTTGTGAACGTTATGAATCCTCCAGTTCAGATTCTGTCCGTCACCATCTTTGTTAGTTCGGAGTGGTTTGGATCAGGAAGTGACCATACCGGTAGGACCCGGTAGGTCTGATGGACCTCAGAGCCAGCGGTGGAAACCTGACGATAATACGTCCCGCCCACCGATAGCTGTAACCTGACTGCACCACAGGCCTGTCAATCAAACAGACACGCCCCCAAAAACAGGTCTTCTTGAATCTTCTTTTCTAATGAATGAGGGATTATTTTCAGATGGACCTCCAGAAAACTAATAAGAAGGAGTGACTTTAGCTAACAACACCGAGATAACTGATGGACACATTTTATTCACTTTGGATTTGATGAGAGAAGTTGAATGGGAGTCTATGGAGCCGGAGGCTTTTTGGAGCCCACCTCTAGTGGCACTCGCTGGTATTGCAGCTGAAGACACTTCTGGATCAGAACCATTTTACAGACCTGGAGCTGAAAGTCTCTAAGGTCTCAGAGTCCAGAGTTCTGAGAACACCTGAGTTACAGGTTAAAGGTTATTACGCCATTTTAACTCCATGAAAACAGCCTGCTTCCCTTTAAATAAGATCCTCCATCACAGGAACACTTTGGATCTCGTGAAGGATGCTGCAGTCGACAGAAGCCCCTCCTCCCCCCATCAGAAAGTTTACTCCTTCATTCTTGGAACACGTTTCCGGCTCCCGTTGCCAGAAACCACTTGATTTATGTCCTCCAAGTCTACTTGGGAGAAAAGAGGAAGAACGAGAGGAGGAGAAGGAGACACATGGTGAGGGAGAATCCCCTGCTTCTCAAATTAGTCTGATTCCATGATTCATGCTCGTTTCCAATCTCTCCCGCGCACGCACGCACACACACACACACACACACACACACACACACACACACACACACACACACACACACACGCACACACACACACACACACACACACACGCACACACACACTTATAGCTGCACTTATGCTAATGCAATTAAACACTCAGGGAAGGAGGGAACGGGCGCCAGTGAGGGCGCTGCTCTCACCGATGCTGATGAGCCGAACGGAGAACATTGCATTACCATTACAGATGGGAGAGGATGGGAGGGGGGGGAGGGGAGGAGGACGAAGATGGGAAACAAAAGGAGAAACGAGGGATTGAGACGGAGAGCAAGAGAGTGATGGAGGCGGCGGGGACAGGAAGAGTCTTAGAGGAAGAGAAGGAAATGAATGTTTAAGAGAAAGATTATTTCCTGATCGATATGTTTGTTAAGTCTCGTTCGGAGGTACGAGTGGACCTCCAACAGAACTGGGCCTCACACACACTTGTTTTAGTCAATAAGGAGGACATTAATTAAAGTGCCTGAAGACTTCACCTGAAGTAAATCCAAACTTCAGCCAACACCGACTCACATTTTGTTGGTTATCCTCGTTGCAACGAGTCGTCGGTCAGCGGCGGGCGGCGTTTCATGAACGCTGACGTTCTGGTCGGGTTTGCAGCTCGAGTAACGTTCACCTGAGTTCACCTGAGTTCACTTGAGTTGAATGGTTGCACTGGAAATAAGGAAATAAATAGTAGTTACTGGACATAACTACAGTTCTACGAGTACGTTTGTATTTTTTTGTTTCTTTCAGGGGGCCCTGAACCTTAGGTTGGGAACCACTGGACAACTATCAGATCACAGTGAATCATTTTCTGCATGATGAGTATTTCTACCTCACACACACACGCTCTCTCACTCACTCACTCACACACACACACACACACACACACACACACACACACACACACACACACACACACACACACACACACACACACACACACACACACACACACGATCACAGGTTGTAATGTACCGACTCTGCAGAACATACAACACAATTTATACACCAGAGTCTCATACATAAACTAATGCAAGTACTGATATTACCTGACTCCCTCCAGCATATTCTCACCTTCGCGCACGCACACACACGCACGCACACACACACACACACACACACACACACACACACACACACACACACACACACACACACACACACACACACACACACACACACACACACACACACACACACCTAGCGCCGACACTGCAGATTGGAGTTAATATAGCCGTGGTGCCGGCGGTCGCGGGGGTCCTGTTCAGCAGTGATGTGAATGTTGGACCTCATCACTCTCATCGCTGCTGATGGATCTCTAACGGCGAATTACATGATCCATCGCTGTCATTTGCGCAAAAAAAAGTATTACATCTGCAATTTTTGGAAGATATTACCTCTCATCAGCGCCGGGGAGAAAGCGGAGGAGAAAAAAAACAAACCCTGATGCTCCCATTTCCTGGTGATGTAATGTGCAGCTCCTCGCCGGCGTCCTCGCTGATATCAGACATGTTCGCAAAGGAAAAGAGCCCCAAATATTTTTTTTATAACCACCGGCTGATTGGTTTGATATGAAGCCGAATATAATCCAGAACCTGAAGGAACATGACTTTAAATCACTGCCTGTAGTTTCTACTTGAATCAAAAACTACATTATGTATCTGGAGTGATCACGAGACACAGCGTTTCATTGACAGAGTGCTGAAGTTTCTGATTGACAGCAGCTTCTTCATTCATGCTCCACAGTCACTGGTTTCCTCATCAGTTGCTCGGTTACCAGCTGATTAGCAACATCCAATCATATTCATGCAGCCCAAACCAGACGCCTCAGCCAACCCATCATCCTCTTTAAGGGCAGGATAAAACCGGGTTAGAAAGCAGGATAAAACCGGGTTAGAAAGCAGGATAAAACCGGGTTAGAAAGCAGGATAAAACCGGGTTAGAAAGCAGGATAAAACCGGGTTAGAAAGCAGGATAAAACCGGGTTATTATTATGGGATTTGTGTCACATGGCTGAACATTATTTTTACTGTCTGTCACTCAGCCTTCAGTTTTCTGAACATCATCGTCACGCAGCTTCACAACATCACAAACATCTTCTGTAGTAGTAATTAAAAACAACAGCTGAAAATATTGTTAGAAATCTAAAAACTTTTAATTATAATGTTGGATATGCGGTGTATTACTATAATTAACACACAGTTAACACCCCCCCACCCCGACTGTGTATTTACTCTTATTTTGATTAAAGTCTTTAGGCACCTGATTGAAGTGGATGACGTGCAGGAGATTACGGCTCTCACCCTGACGATGATATTATTTCTCCCCTCAGGTTCAAGCTGCCGTCTTCCAAATAATCCAGTTCAGCTTCAGTCCAAATGAACTCCAATGACAACTGTAGGGTTAGTTAGAGAGAAAATGATTACCTTTACAAAATAAAGACGACTGTAATGATGTGTGATTATGGATTATGGTGACATTTGAGGAAAAATTGGCTGCAACAGAAAATAATTAATATTTTCTGCAACTTTAAAGAGTTTCATACGAGGTGGATCAATAAGTTCAGAGAGTGAGTGTGTGTGTCTGTGCACGTGAAAGGTAACGCACATGCACAGCAGATCAATAAATAATACAGAAAAGCAGGAAATCAGTGAATATTCAACTTATTAAATGATAATTATTTGATAGAGTAAACAGTACAGGTTAACTACACCATCGTTTATATCTACTATTTTTCTCTGCTGTAAACGGTGATCAGCATCTCTGATGTTCAACAAATGAAATTCTTCCCGAGCAATGAGTTGAGGATTTTTTATATTACGACCAGTGAGAGCAGAAAAAGAAGCGACTGTGAGGTGTATCGAGGTGGAAACAGCCTGGTAGGAAACAGCCTGGTAGGAAACAGACTGGTAGGAAACAGCCTGGTAGGAAACAGCCTGGTAGGAAGCAGCCGGGTAGGAAACAGCCTGGTAGGAAGCAGCCGGGTAGGAAACAGCCTGGTAGGAAGCAGCCGGGTAGGAAACAGCCTGGTAGGAAGCAGCCGGGTAGGAAACAGCCTGGTAGGAAGCAGCCGGGTAGGAAACAGCCTGGTAGGAAGCAGCCGGGTAGGAAACAGCCTGGTAGGAAACAGCCGGGTAGGAAGCAGCTGGGTAGGAAACAGCTAGGTAGGAAACAGCCGGATAGGAAACAGCCTGGTAGGAAACAGCCGGATAGGAAACAGCCTGGTAGGAAACAGCCTGGTAGGAAACAGCCTGGTAGGAAACAGCCTGGTAGGAAGCAGCCGGGTAGGAAACAGCCTGGTAGGAAGCAGCCGGGTAGGAAACAGCCTGGTAGGAAACAGCCTGGTAGGAAACAGCCTGGTAGGAAGCAGCCGGGTAGGAAACAGCCTGGTAGGAAGCAGCCGGGTAGGAAACAGCCTGGTAGGAAACAGCCGGGTAGGAAGCAGCTGGGTAGGAAACAGCTAGGTAGGAAACAGCCGGATAGGAAACAGCCTGGTAGGAAACAGCCGGATAGGAAACAGCCTGGTAGGAAACAGACTGGTAGGAAACAGCCTGGTAGGAAACAGCCTGGTAGGAAGCAGCCGGGTAGGAAACAGCCTGGTAGGAAACAGCCGGGTAGGAAGCAGCTGGGTAGGAAACAGCTAGGTAGGAAACAGCCGGATAGGAAACAGCCTGGTAGGAAACAGCCTGGTA